>NW_026692601.1:0-102398 GCF_021218885.2 Marmota monax
CCTAGGATCACCTGATCAACCAGGCGCACCGTCCTGCTGAGGTGCTTGGGGACGGCACTACCTGCCCTGGGTCCTGCGTCGGCGATGGGCGAGGCGTGGACCCACTGACCACATGGAGGTCAATGGCCTCACTAGCCTTCAAGTTCTGTACCTGTCAATTTCCAGGCAGAATCGCTTCTTGATCTCTGTTCTGCCTTCAAACATCTGAACATCGGGTTCTTTTGGCACGTTCAAGTCCTCGGGGTCCTGACATGGGGATTTGGCCTGGTGGTGTCACCTGCTGTTTGCCTTCCATCCTGCTGATGGCACTTAAGCCCCTCTTCTTCCCTAGCTTCCTCAGTCTAACCCGGGCTGACCGGACTCTGGGGCCCATGACCTTATTACCTGGTGCAAGGTGTTGGGCGCAACTTCAGGTGGTTGGGTTCTCTGACCGGGAACTTTGCCCTGAGTACGTGGGTCAGGCAACCAGCTCTAGGGCTGCCACAGCCTTGAAAGCTTTCAGCTACCAGATGTGACAACTGGGGACTTGGAGCCCTGGATGAGGAGACTTCTGGGAAGTTACCGAAAGTAACCCTATGAGGGCCATTGCTGGACTTGGAGGAGCCTGAGTCTCTCCCAGGGCTGACCTCTATCAAGTCTCTTGACCTGACTTGGATCGTCTTCAACTCGGGTCTCAAATGGAAGCAAACCACTCCAGAGACCAAGTGAGGGCAGGAAGTTGAACCCCAAGCACCAGCTGCATGCCACAGACTCGCTGGGAGAACCATCAAGCAATAGTCTGAATCATCTAAACCTGGACTCGGGCTCTGAGATCTAGTGGTCCTTGCCATTTGTGTTTTGATGACTTCTGGAATCGGCCTCGTTCATAACAGCTGACTCCAGTCATCCCTTAACTAACAGCCCCCTTAGCATTTTCAGAAGGTGACCTGGAGACTCAAGTCACCTAGATGGAATTCTTTCAGAACTTCCAAGAATCCTGAGACCTACGTGACTGTCTGGAAGAGAAACACATGGGCAGCGCCCCACCCACTCACCCAGCATGGGCCTCGTCGGAAGCCTTAAGTTTGACCCGGGGAGACCTGAAGAGTGATGCCTGAGCATTTAGCTGAACCCGGCATCTAGGCAAAGGTGTCAGAAAAGCAAAGTTCAGACGACCCATGCAGAGATGCCAAGGTGTGGAAGCTGTTGGAACAGTCCAGGGACCCACATGAGGCACAGGAAGCATGAGTGGCAGGTGGGGAAACCGAGGCTATAGCTGCCCACTCAGCGCTGCCACCGTTTGCTCAGCCCAAAGGCACCAAAGGTGCCCTCCCAGAAGCAATACTGAGACCAGGTGACGGGTCACCCGGGCTGTACGCCGACCACACAGCCATTCCTGAGGCGAAGGTGGGGATGGGGGTCTGGAACGCCAGAGGAAGTGAGCATGCAGGCTGCTGTAGCTGGCACAGGGTTCCCCCGGGATGAGCACAGCCCATAAAGGAGTAAGAGCTGGGGGAGCTCCCCACCACCGAAACTTCACCCCTAGCCACTGAAGAGCTCTACAGACTCTGGTGCAAAACTTGAACCCAAATGGCCCAGAAGTCCATGTGATAGCACCAGCTTTTATAAAAGAGGTTTCTTGGAGGTGGACCAACAAGGAAGTGGAGGAACATTCCCATCTCTCTAGGATGGGCCAGAAGCAAAGGATGGAAGCCTCAGGGTGAGAAGTGGCAGGGACTGATCCTAACCTGAGTTTCCAGTCCCTTCCACTGGCCCTCCAACTGTAGAACGCCCCCCCCTAACCAGAGTAAGGGACCCTTCTCCAGGTTCTGCTGTAACTTGTGGCTTCATGCTCAAGGTCACGTCTCTGCTTCTCTTGGAGTTTACCCGACACTATGGGCTGCATTCCCAGACATGACTCCAGCAAGGCCCAGGCCTGGCACACCAGGAGGCCACTAGCAGCCTGGCACTGTCCCTGGACTAGGCCTGGATCAGGACCTCAGCCAGCAGGGGATCTCGGTGGGCCACATCTCCTGCCCCCTGAACTCTTCAGAGTTCTGTCCCTGTCATGGAAACGGTTGGCATACACTGCTGTCTCATAAGCCTGACTTCTGTGTGGTTGAACAACAAAGCCCTTTCTAGGCAGGGGTCCCAGACCGAAATAACTGAGATTTATAATCAAAGTCCTGAGTAGAGAAGCAGGGGAGCTGCCATCTTGTCCTCCCCATGCATTTTTTTAATGAGCATGAATTGCTTCTACTGAAGTAGATCAGTTCTAACCCCAGGCAGAAAAGTCTCAAGCTGTGCCGACCATGGTGAGCAGATTTAGTCGCCTCTGGGTAAGTGAGTCATTCATAGAAAAGCAACAGCTTTTCCCAAACGACTTCTGGGGGCGCCTGAGCTAGTTAAACTAACTAATTTCAACTGTCCTAGCAACTCCTACCTGTCCTGGGAACAGTCCCTGGAAACTCCCTACCAGTCTCTCAGATCTGAAAGTCCTTGAACCACCTGGCCTGATCCTTTTTTGTATGAAGAGGGGAAACTGAGGCCCATCTGGGGAGGCAGACTCTCGGTGGTGTCTGGGCTGGGACATGACCCCAGATCCTGGCTCATCGGTGTTAGCCTCAAATCTATAGCTCCCCCTTTCCTCTTCTTGCCTGAGGAAGCATCTGCATTGATTGATCAGTGCCTTGAGTAACTCTAATTCCATTAGCAATAAATAATGCACTATCCTCATTCTGAGGAGCATTGATTGGGGAGGAAGGGAGGGAGGATGAACACCTGTCTGGCTAACTTAGAAAGCATTGGCTTAAGTACATGAAGGCACAGGCACCCAGGCCTTGGCAGAGGCAGCCTGTGGGATCTGTCGAGTCTGATCCAGCCTTAGACTCAGCCCTCTATGTGAGCCTTGTTTTTTAGCATTGCTACAGGCTCTCACAAAGTGTAGCCCCTGCACATGTCTTCTAGAACTCGGCATTTACCATGCATCAGTTGCTGAGAAATCCCAGCCTCAGTAGCCAGACACCCCTTTGACCAACGTGTAGCCTGAGGATACGTGGTTCATTGTCTACCAGGACTTGGGAATCCACACGAGACCTAGGAAGGTTTCCACGACCTCCTCCCTCTTGGCCAAAGACTTGCTGTACTAAATCCCAAGAAGTGACAGACCTGAATGCTCTCTAGATAGAGGGCCTGGGGGCAGATGGAGCAAAGCCTGGAGCAGGGAAGCGGGCAGATGCCCTGGTCCTGCAGGGGTGTTCAGCACCTCCATGGAATTGGGACAACTGCACTTCCTGGATCCCGATGGGCTTTAAGATCACGTGTTGACTTGTCTCCAGATGAATGAACACAGGTGGGCTGGCTGGGCTTTCTCAGCACTAAGCTCGGCAGGAACAGTGATGTCAGCCAAGTGATCAAGCCGGAGATCCTTGTTTCCCCTAGAGTAGAAGGGAGAAGCTCGAGGAGCCAAGCCTCCAGGAGAGGCAAGAAGCCTCAGCTACTCTACTATAGAATGGAAGGAGTCTCTTGGGATAGACCACAGCTGCAAGTGCCTCTGCTGTGTTAGGTTTGGAGTTAAAATCTTACATTTGCCCACCTGCAGTCCTTGGGGTCAGCTAGAGTTGGCATACAGACCGCAAGAGAACCCTAGCATTCTGGGGAACCAGAGACCTAGAGGCCTTAGCTAGGTCTCCAGGCAGCACTTGCCCCATGGAAGAGATGCCAGGTGGTGTCCGGTGTGGTCCATACCCTATGGAACCCTCCCTCCCTCCCTCTGAGTCTTCCATGTCGGGATGCCCTTTGAACTAGCTCACGCCTTCTGGCTCCATGCGCACACAAATGTGGACCTTCACACTGGATTTCCACCTATTGGACAGGCCCTTCTAATGGGTCAAGTTCAAGTCCATTCAGCCACTGAATGGCAGGAACTGAAGAGAGGGTGAGCTTCTCTCAAACCAGAGAGATCTAGCCCTAAACATTGGTACCAAGAAGGTTTGTGCAGTCCAAGTCGCCCAGACCTTGGTGAATGAAGACGGAGATGTGGTCGAGTATTGGTCCACTGAGGTATCAAGTACCTAGTCCCTTTCCCTGGGGGCCTGGATGAGTGGACCTGACTCATCCCTGAGCTAAAAGCCTGGCTGTGCTTTAAGCCTCTGTTCCTGTTCCAGCAGAATGGAAGCCCCAGCTTCCGTGATCTGCATTGTCCCTAAGGTATTACCACAAAGGGATTCAAATTGCCACAGCCAAGCTTGGGGTCACTTGTGTCAAGTGCTGGGGAGAAAGAGGCAGCATACATGACCCAAGGCCCTGGGCTCCTCTTGCTGCACCACACACTAGCAACTGAAGAACGAGTTCCACTCTGTGGGCTATATTGTTGGATTCATGCTGGGTGCCGAGCCTTGTTCTCAATGGCTCTTATCCTCTGTCACTTAACGTCTTGGAACCTCATGAGGAATGAGCCTCTTTCCTCTGTAAGTGACTCTGGCCTTGTTGTGCAACCTAGGTGCACAACAGCTGAGACCTGGTCTCCCAAAGATGAAATCGAGGTATTAGTGGCTGCCTCAAAGATCTAGGGATGATGCCACTCCTATGCAATCCGGTCCTTGCAATGAATGACTGGAATACAACCCTGGCTGTCCTTTGGGGCTCATCAGCCCCTAAAGGCCTGCGAACCATCTGCCTGTCCTGCCCAAGACCTTCTAGCCACCAATGGCATATTGAGGCCTCCTTGGGCCTTGGATCTGCCTTCCTGTGACATGTAGACCAAGAGGGATCTTGAGATGAGGTAGGGCCAACCCTGGGCAGTCTTTGCCTCAACCGTGTATTGATCTCAGGCACAGGTGCTGGCCCATGCCACTCGGGGCATGCGCACACAGCGGGGAGCCTCTTTCTACCACAGAGGCAGCTGGGATCCCCTGCCTGAGGATGGGTCTTCTCTCCAACTGTACCCATGGTCCTGTAATACCGGGCGCATAGGAGAAGGTGGATCTCTGGGGACTTGAGTCTTGACCCCTTGGACTAATCAGGAAGGGATGAATCTTGCTTCTTGATTGCTGCAGCCTGTGGGAGGCTTCAATATGCTGCGGGACGGGCATGTGTTCTGACTGCCAAGGGGACTGACTGCCTTCATTCCAGGTCTGTGTGATGTCTGGTATAGGCGCAGAAGCCCTGCTTCAGGCTCTATTGATGCTACCTGCAGCTCGTGCTGCAGGCACCAGAGGATTCCATGCTCAGAGCTTGTCCCACTGTGGATATGGCTCTGGGAGTAATTCAACAATGGAGTTTGAACAAGGATTCCCTTCAGTCCCTTATAGGGAAAGCCCTACATCGGGTGGGTGCTGCCCCCTGTGGGTCAGACAGGTGACTTGGGCTAGACTGTATCCCTTCCTCCCTCCCTCCAGTTAGGCCAAGCACCTAGGTGAAAGTTGGTTGAAGAAACATTTTTAGCCTAATGATTCCATGATGGATGGGAAAATGACACTTTGTACCATAAAGCATGCAATGGTAACTCATCAGCTGAGGACTTTGAGTACCTTTCTGGGAAGCTCCCAGGTGGATCAGTGTCTGATGCTTGAGTCGCGCTCACTTTCTGACCTTCACGGTGGAGGGGCTGGGGGCAGTTCTCGAATCTGCGGTGGACGTTACTAATCCAACACAGTGCTCCATGAGCTCCTGCAGATGCTCGATCTTTCAACACAGTCTCCAACATAGTAGCAACTACGGGTACTCTGAGGATTGTTTGTAGTAAGCTTCAGTCCTCAATTACCCATGTGGCACTTGCTAGAACAATAGCTCTGCTTGGCAAACTCGGGTGCAAGCTCCCTCCCTGAGAACTGCTCACCAGTGCCGGGGGTTAAAAGGGTCTTGCCTGAAGGGCATGCCCTGAAGTTCAGGGTGGATAAGAGGTTAGAGGGGAAAGTTGGAGGATGGTGAAGTTGCCCTAGGCTTTCACATTATTGTTTTGGGAAGTTATAAGCGGTACCACTTGACCTGAGGTCAATATCTTCCTGGGTCCTTATTTGCAACTAGGTTCTCCTAAGACCTGGTCCTGATGTTGGATTAATGCTCAGGTCTGGGCCTTGTTCCCAATGGCTCTTAGCCTCTGTCACTTAATGTCTTAGAGGCTCATTCCTCATGAGGTTACTTCCTGTCAGTGGTCGGCTGCCAGGCGAGCATCTGAGCTGGGTCAACCTCTTAACCTTGAGTGTGAATGGCTTTAGTTCCATGGCATCTTCCTCCTCGCCCTCAACCTTCTCTTAGGTCATTCAGCCCTTGGGGGGTACAGTTCTCTGGCTGCCATATCACATTGGATAGTGACTTTGAGTGGATATAGACATTTATGAGACATCGAAGGGCATTCGCCTGCAAGGTGCTGCCAGGGGTAGTGACCGGTCCTTTAGATACTGCTGCTTGGGCACCTACATCAACCACAACGTTTCAGATGTGCTTGGGCCCTGGTTTGCATCTCAGTCTGGGACTACAAAGGCTGGGGTGGATAACGATCAAATCGTGGCTGGCATCTAACCGCCTCTCCACAACTTCCTAAGCCTTTCACATCGTGAAGGCTTGAAGTTCTGGAAAACATAAATGCATCTCAAACTTCTTGATACCTGGAAACACCTGAGTAACCATTCAACAGCAAATGCCTGTGCACCAGATTCCTAGGTGCTGAAGATGTGGCAGAGAATGCCCTTGCTTGCAGAAAGTTTTCAAGACCCCACTGAAACATTGGGTAGTGGCATGACCTATGAAGGAAACTGAAGCTGGCGTATGGAGCGGGCAGAACTCGTGGGCTCAGGTTCTGACCTGCAGTCTTGGCTAGACATGGAAGCCCTTGATCTGCAAGACATCCCACTGTCAAACCTTAACATATGCTTCCCCTCAGAAGTTCACTACTAGATGCTCCTAAAGGAGTAAACCTTGATTCTTAAAGACGAGTCTTAAAACCACTAGCTAGAAACTCAAGGTAGTGAAATAGAGGTCTGGGGAAGATGGGTCTGGCTGTAGCATCTTCCCAAGAACTGCCCATCAGACACAAAAAAGGCACCAGTTGGTACTTCGGATGAGATAGCTTTGGGGTTGAAGAGCCATCCTGCTGGCTTCCTTCTGAAATGTGCGTGGTGGACCTTGGTTTCCCTGAGGTCCCTTCTAGGGGTAGGTGTGCAGACCTCGGGTCAGATTTGGATCCCGGCACCACTTGGTGTTTGGAGGGAAAAGCTTGTTTGCTTGGAGGGAAAAGCTTGTTTGCTTGTTAGGGGGAGCAAGAGGGAGTACTGCAGTATGTACGTGTGCTGGGTCATAACTCTGGCAAACAGAACATGAAAGTGCATGGGCTACAAAAACCATGGAGTGGAATATACCACGTATGTGGAAGAGATTAAAAACCATAAACCCCTGCAAGTTAATGGGGACAGATGGCCGGCACAACAGATGGGCCAATAAATGGGGGCCTTCCCTGACCCGTCAACCCATCTTGGACTCTGGGCTACTCGGAGTCTCTTCTACTCCTAAAACCAGCTGCAGAGGAAATGGAACAGTTTCCTAACCAAAAAGCTCGCCTCCATCCCACCCCCAGGAGGGAGGGGGAGATAGCCCTGGAGCAATTGAACTAAGGAACTTGGCAAATCTCGAATTCACTGGGAACAACACTATACCTTAAGTAACGTTCTTGGTCTCGGCATGACTAAACACACCAGTACATATCTAGGTCCATGCTAAAGTTGCCGTAAGATGCCATGATGTAATGGTAAACCACTTGAAGTGTCTCAACACTTGGTTTGGCTTACCACCCCTGATCTAGAACTCTACATTCTGAATGTTAAACCAAAGTATCTTACAATTGCATTCTTTCTCAGAAACTGCAAGAAATGGCCTTAGTAGGGAGACTGGGGATCAATACCTTGTTGCTCAAAAGATGAATAAGGATCTGGACTTGTGCCCTTACTTCTTGTTGAAGTGACCAGTATTCAAAGCACCTCATAGCAAAGCCAGTCTTGCAGGTGGAGCTGAAATTGACCTGAAGTCGGACACCAGGCTTTGTTACACTCTGTGATGCTGACGGAGCTAGGAAAGTGCATCTTGGCTCCTTGGCTACCTAATGTACCCTCAGCAGGGACTTCCTGCTGCCACATTTCCACATTGACTGCATTCTTAAAGCCTCTTTCCACCATGAGTTCTGTGGTGGAAGTGGGTTCCCAAGGCACAGGTTCTGAGTGTCTGGGCTGTGAACTTGGACGTGAGAACACTGTCCGTGCCTCTGGCCTCCCTCAGGAGGGAACTCTGGAATCATGCTACAGAAAGGCAAAGGCACAAAAGTCCTCTGTTTGGAGGACTCCCACAGTAACCCACTGTGGTCACCATTCTGGGTCAGACTGGTCTTCATTGTAACTCCATGACCCTAGACCTAGCCTCACCTGTGCAATGGCAAGTGGTAGGAAGGCGATTATATGAACGTGCCTGGCCCTAGGATGGACTCGTGGGAGGGCTAATGCTAACCCAATGTGTTTTCTTGGGGTCTAGACTGAGATGATCTCAAGTGTCGGAGTTGGCCTGAACCTGCTGTGTGCTTCCCCATCTGCCAACTTGGCCCAGGTCCCGTGACTATCCGCTGCTGACATCAAACAGATCTGCTTTAGATTGAAGTGGACTGAAGACCTTCACATTCTAGGGGTGGGTGCATGAGGGCATGTTCACTCTTCCACACAGTTAAGCCAATGTAGCTGCAGAACATATTGAAACACGGGCTGCATCCTGGGTGAGGCGCACCCTCTAAAGGAACTGAACGTGAAGTGGTGGCACTCCTAAGTGGCACATGGGAAGGCCTTGAGTGAATTTAGCACAATATCATGTAAATGATCTCTGAATCTCCCAGTGAACCATAGGGTCCATGCTGCATGCCTATCGCAGAGTTGGGAAACCCAGATGGAGTCGCAGAACCAGAGTGAAGTGCCGCTCACATCTCCTAGTCGTGCCAGGTTGAGGAATCTCAATCTGTCAAGGTGCTTGACTCTTCCCATTGAGATTCCAAATTGCTGCAAAAATGCAATTTGCAACCAATCATGTGAATGGTCTCTTGATGTATTTTAATCTCCATGTGCATCCTGCTTGACTCTGCACCCTGGTTGACAGGGTGGAAGGTGGCTGTGTCCTCCATGTTCCCAACACGGCAGACCCTTGTAGTTAAGGGGAGTGGCACATGACAGAAGTGTGCTAATGGGCTCCATTATGGATGGACCTACGCACGGAATTGCAAGTAGAAGGGAATGTGTCAAGAGTCCCGGGGGAACTGGACCCCAGTGAAGCAGCTTGACACAGGCCTGGCTTCCTGGAATCCCCAGGGCTTGAATCCCTTGAGCTTGTTCTAAGTGAAAACAAGCTTTCAACATCTGTCCTTGAGATGCCTTGTGTTTTACTCACTCACACGTTGAACTTGGTCCAGGAACTTCCTCTGTGCCAGGGTCTCGGGTCTGTTGACAAGCGGATTGGGCCATGGCTGGGTGAGTCTGGAGGGTGAGGTCATGTGGTACAGGACATGGCTTGGTTGGCCATGGGATCCAGGCAGTTTTAGCTCCAGGAGTCATGAGTAGGTAGGTGACTTGTACCTAGCATCTCCTGAGGAGTGGTCGGGAAGATACTTAACACTGTCATCCCTGTAAGTGTCTACACAGTGCAAGCTCAGGAGCAGGGGTCATTCCTTGCACCAGGCAATGTACCTGGCCATGTTCCTCAAGGGCAATGACTAGATGTGGCCATTCGTCCTGAGAACCCTGACTTGTGCCCCAGTTTGGGGAGCATCATACCTAAAGTCCTAACAGATGCTTTGTGCAGACACAAACCCTGGGTCTATGCTCGGGGTGGGGGTGGGGGGAAGCAAGGTTCATGTCCCATATGAATGCCATCAAGAAGGCATCTGCTTCCTTCTCTGGGCCTGGCCATCCTATGGACCAAGATGTGGTCTACCTTGGCAATTGTCCCAGGTGAACTTGAATGTGCACTATGCTAAATGAACTGCGAGTCTTCTCCAGATGAAGTTGACTGTTCCACTCAACTGTCCTCATGGGCTTGCTTGTGGGTCTGCCAACAGCTAATAGAAGGGTGTCCATGTTTGAAACTGCTGCAGTCCTGCTGGGCAAAATAACCGAGAGGTGACAAGCAACTTGAAGGTTGAACGGGAACTGCTTTATTGCAAGGAAACTCAGTGGGAACTGAGCGGGTACTCATAATAATGAACCTACTGTTCCTTGGGTGGAGGTCCTTTTACCCCTGGGAGAATGATTTGAACTCCCATCTCTGGAGTTAGTACTGCTCTGGCGGAGGTGCAGATGTCCAATCCTGTGCTCCCTCTACTTTGTCTGATAAGGGAGTTAATGGATAATATGTCCTGGGCACTACCCTGATGGTGTTGCTGGGTTCCTTCAATGCCCCGTATATTTGTTGTTGTGGGCCCCGGGGCATTGGGCCCCCTTGTCCATTTTTTGGCAATGGAGTACCTTCCACAGTAGTCTGAATGGCATTCATTAGCCCAATGTTTTCCTCTACAACATTGTGGGCAAACACCTGGTATTTTTCTTTTTTGATTTCTAAGTGGCTGGATTGCTTTGTCAACATAAATTTGACACATAGTAGGGCTATTAGCCATCCTGTGAAGGAGTATTTTCCATTCATATCTCTGATCAGGACCTTCATGATTCAGCACAGAGTCACTAAATGCAAAACCTGGACTATCCTCAGGATGAATTGGAATGGAAAAAAACAATCTTTAATACCTATAACTAAAACATACCAGGTTTTTGGCAAAGCAGACAATTGAGGAATCCCTGATTGAGCAGGTCCCATGATAACCATCTCTTTATTAATAGCTCTATATCTTGTAATAATCTCCATTTGCCAGATTTCTTTTTAATAACAAAATGGGAGTTTTATGGGGAGATACAGAAGGTTGTATATGTCCCTCCGCTAATTGTTGATTGACCAGGTCATGGGCTGCTTGTATCTTTTCTTTAGTCAGGGACCACTGAGGAACCCATACTGGCCTTTCTGATTTCCAACTAATTTTTATTATCTCAGTGACCCCTTCCGAAAACCCAATCCATGTCTACCTGTTTTTTGATCTATTTGTATTGACTTGTCATCTTGAAGACGGCATAGTTGGGTGGCTTTTCTAATAAAGGAAACTAAGCCGACCTGCGATAGCTCAGCTGACTAGGGTGCAACGGCCCTTAACTCGCCTATGACCAAACCAAGGTCAGTCTGCTTTTGCTCGGACTTTTGGCCCCTAAACCTTGTTGTATACATACCCTCAGGAACTGGCACCTTTATGATGTGGATCTCCAGAAGGGACTTGTGCTGGCTTCAAGAATGTTCCATGTTGGTATTGCCAAAGAGTCTTCTGAAAAGTACACGCATGCTCTACTAAGTAGCACCATAGTCATTGGAGTCAAAGACAGAACATAACCAGGAAATTGTCCAGGGGATTTGAAACCAAGGCACCAGGAGCCCTTGAACCCAATCATGCCCTATGGGCCAGTGTTAATTGTCCCAATACAGTCTTTGTCCTGTCAATGTCCTAGAATTAAGTTCTAAATTGGGCACAAATGTATCTAAGCAGTGTTCCTTGCAAGATGTCTGTATAAGTTGGACTTGCCAAGGAGGCAAAGAAACCAGAATCTTGGTATCTGATGTACTTTTACCTTGAACATGCTTGAACTTGTGGTGATTGCCTGAACTTGAACTTCAGTGGCTGGCCTTACCAAATTCTCCTTTGAGCCTTTAAGGCCCAGGCCTTAGCATCCTGTGCTCATGCCCAACGAGTAGCTAATCCTTGTTCTTCCCAGGCATCCTTGCTGCACCCTAGCCCTTAACAGATGTGCACTTAGAAACAGCACCTACTAACAGGGAAGCTACTCGGATGGTTACAGCCAGAGTGTTAAAACTGTGGCTCTGGAATGTGGGGCAGGATTTGTACAAGGGCTTTATCCCTGCTCTTGCTCATAGGCGATTAACTTATCTGCATTAGCAGCGCGTCCCTGCAGTATGTGTCTATCAGACCCCACGCCCACAGCCACCCGGGCAGATGGCCCATGAGATGCTGCAGAGACCTGTTGCCAGGTGCTTTATATAACTCTACTTGGGGATGGGGGGGAGGGTCTCTGCCCGCTTTTCAACAGCTCTCTGTAGCTCCCTTGCCTATCGCTTAGTGATGAGCCAGGACCACCTTCAGGCATTTTTCCAGCCGGCTAATCAAATGGCATCAGTGGGAATGTTTACAGCTTGCTGCCACTTAGGGAGCTTTATCAGAGCCCTTAATATCAACCCACCAGCCCCAAGCTGATAACGGGACAGGGGCTGGGGATGGGATGCCTCCAGAGAGCTGGTGAAGACCAGAAACAAGATGTCAATCTAATCAGACTTTGCCTAGGGCCCTGCTTGGGCTGGGAACAGCTTCCTGGGGATGACACGTCACTGGCACCAGACAGATGCTCAGCACTTGGTAGTGCTGGTCTCTCCAGCCCTGGAGCACTGGTCCCGGTACCACATGCTCGTCTCCATAGCGATGAGATGCTGTTCCTAACGCTTGCTAGGAACTGAGCCTGGGTATTCCTCTTGCCTCTACATGACCTTGAACCACTTTCCTGGATATTCTTGACTCTGTCAAATGGGGGCATTCTCGGAATCAGTTAAGGGCATATACGATCTCCAGTCTCATACCTCAACAGATCTCTGACCCTGTAGTCCTAAATAATGACTGTTGACCTGACACCAAAGGGGTGGTAGGCCTCCAGGTAAGAAATTAAAGTGTCTCTACCTTTGTGTTTCCTGCCTTAAAGGCTACGATGACTTGGAAAACACACCTGTCACCATGCCACCTGAGTCTTATGACACTAGACAAATACTCGATCTTGGCAACATGTGATCACCTAACCACTAACAAGGCACAATCTCTGGTCTTGGGCAGACTTGGTGGCCTTGTATACAGTCTCAATGTGAGAGTGGCCACCCCAGTGAGCAAGAGTGGCCGTGGTACCTTAAACTGAACATGGCTTCCTTCTGTTCTAGGATCACATGCTGCTTAGAAACTGTTCTCGGTCAGGTGCAAATACATGACTTAAGCCCTTACTACTGACTGCAGCCTGGACATGGGGTGGAAAGGACATTCTGGGGGGCTTCAAACTGGTGGCCTCCATTGCAGGGCACCCGATTTGTAGTCTGAAGTGCTGGCTCAATGCATCCCTGGCACCAAGTACGGACAACAGGCTGTCTTGATACTGGGAGGCGGGAGGTAGTAATGCCTGCTCTAGAAAGTTCACAAAGCTGCCTAGAGAGGAAAGAAGGGGAAGGGGACCCCCAACTCGGTTTTCAAAGTTGTGCTGCTCCTGTGGACAACCGGCTTCCAATGCCTGCCGGTCAGGATGAAGAGCTGGCGACTGCACAGACTGAGGAAACATCCTGATCCAACAGTGGTGGGGTTCTGGTAGAGGGGAGATGAAGGGTCCCCTGGCTTAGCATGCTTATTCTTCCTCTGGCTTATTGTTTTGAGGCCCTGACCGTCTAGGCATTCAGTGTTTGCATCGGCCTTCCTGACACTAATGGTATCCTGTTGCGAGTTGAATTTTAAGTGTCTTCTGCTGAGATCTTCTTAGACTTGTGTTTTGATTGAACCTTAAATTAATCTTGGTTGTGGAGGAGTCAAAGATTAGCAGACTGGAACAAAACAACTGTCGAAGTCTTAGTAACTGCATCATTATTGATCAGACCTGTGTCTCTATCCAAATCACTGATCAAATAATGAACAGAACGAGTTGGTTCTCGTGTACCTGAATATATGTCTCCCTGGGGATGTGACTCCATTAGTTCATGCTCCACCACCTACATCATCCAGCTATGCTTGAATGGTTTCATCTGCAGAAATGCTCTTTTGGCTCAGGTGTTTCTGGGAGTTGAGATGGTTGCCTAAAATGCTGCCCTGGCATTCTAGAACCTTCCTAGGACAACATAAAGCTTATCAATGACCTCTGCCTTCTAACCCCTTTTGTTTCTAGGCTTGAAGGCAGTTTGGGGGAGTGGTGTCTGAAGATGAGCCTGCAGGGTTAGGCTGGGAGCTCATGCTTGCAGACCTAAGCCACTGATAGATAGACTGAACCTTTACTGGTGCTGTTGGCCTCATAGCTCACCAGGCACTTGAATAACCAAATCCGAAGGGTGAACAGAACATAAAGCAGAAACGAGATAGCTGCAGAGTCTGGGCATCATCCCCTTCAATACTTGGTGCCCAGAGGCAGAAGGGAATCCAGTCTGGAACCACTTGGTTCAAGTGCTTGTGATCGGGGTCACCAGCAATGCCTAGTGCTCTCAAGTACTTGCTGTGAGGTGCCACCTTAGTGCACCACCTCCACCAGGCCAGGATGCACAACCCAGGCCAGGATGCACAACCCAGCCCATGGGAACACGTGGCCCTCCTGAGGCTCATGTTGAGGGATATGCTGCAAAATGGGCAGAACCCTTTAAAAGGTCAACAATCAAAGATGAGAAAATGGACCTGGCAAAACCTGACGTCCTAAAGCTGATTCTGGAACCGGGAAAAAACGGCATCACTGAAAAGGGAAGTCGAGCTCTAGTTGCATTGAGTCAAACTTCCTAGTTCTTGTGGCTGCCTGACCCTTCTGAGGGCCAAGCTTGGTGACAGTTGAGGACCTCTGCCACTGTTCTGACCCTTCTCTTGGTGTTAACTATCCCAAGCCCTTACTGAAAGGGGGAGTGTGCTAATGACTAAGAAACTGTCCACGGGCTGCCCTTCCCATAAGGCTGTGTCCAGGTAGAGCAGGATTCTGAGCAGTGCCCAGTGGAGCCAAGCTGTCCGTCTTGCTGGAGAGCCAACAAAGGCTCAAGGGAAAAGTATCCTGGTGGCATGGCCATGTTGGTCAAAGCGGGTCTCCCTGAACTTAAGGGAATAAAAGGGGGTACGGAGGTGAACACAACTGACCGTCGCCTCCAGTCGCCTCTCCCTGCCCCGAGAGGGTCACTAGCTGTGGGCTGAATGGCATATCAAAGGCTTGTATTGACCCATCATGTGCTGCTTAGCCTTATGACACTTGTCTCGGTCACCTACCTTCCTCGGGGTCCTGGGAGGAAATAGATGTCAATCCATAGTCCCTAGTTGATGGGACTGCATACTGGTCCCAGACTTGGAGTCTGGCAGTATCTGAAGCCTTGGTCGTCTTTCCCTCACCTATCCAGAACCACACAGCTGTGTAGAGACCCTCAGCTACTGCTCTGCAGTGACCGTCCTAGGACACGTGACCAGTAACAATTGGTTAGAACCTGAACCTTGGCTCTTATTATCTTGACCCAGAGATCTTCCTGGGGAATTCAGCTAAAACTTGATTCTAAGCTACCTGCCCTACCTGATGGGTGATAGTCCCATGAGAGATGAGTGTACTCGGGGTCTGAGCATGTGGGCTCTGGCGTGAGACACCAGACAACTCTGGGGCTGGACGCTGAACTGGGAGTGAGCAGGTGGGGTTGAGTCTCCTCGTGGAGAAGGGAGCATTCCAGAAGACAACTGGAAGCAGGTCCTTGTGACCACAGTTGAGACTGGACAGAAAGGCTGTGAGCCCAGAGAAATGGGGTTTTGATAGAACATCTCGGAGTTGCCAGCACCTAGTTGGTCAATGAAGTTGCTGGAAACCAACAGCGGCTCACGCAGGGATGGGTTGCCCACGGGCTGCTGGAGCTGTGCTGGATCTGGGGATGGGGTGTCGGCCCCCACTCCCAAGCCCTAACTTGGCCCACTTCAAAGGTTTGACCTCCACTCGGAACCAGCTCTACTAACATGGCCTCCCATGGTCAGTGACCAGGCGTGCCAGTGATGGCCAGGGAGGCCTCCAGTAATGGATGCCCTTACTTTCAGCCCACCAGGTTGACGGTCTGAGCACAGCCTGACTCAAATCCGAGTCCTGCTGAGCCTCTCCTGAAACAGTGCATGTAGGGGAAGCTGGGTTCCTTGGGCCCAGTCCCTGGGAGCCCCTTGTAAAACCCAAGCATTCCTTACTTATCAAAATGGAATGTGCATTGTCGGAATCGCTTTCTCTTGATGGTCCTACAGCCTCACATCTGTTCTGTATCTTAAATCTTAAGATACAACTTCTATCCAGTTGGGTAGATCGAGGTTTCTCAACCCTCATCATTTGCCCTATGGGAGGGACTTGCTGAGGGCTACCTGCAGGTCTCTAGACTGCTCTAGCTCCTCAGAGTAGTCCTTCTGAGGCTGACCTGGTCTAGGGTCATCCTTATAGATGGTGTCATATGCTCAGAAGGCAGTCATTCTCCCGAAATCCTACATAACAAGACTGGCCTTGGATCTCTAGGCTATTGTTTAGATTCTCTATCTGCACACCATTTCTTTAAACCTCAGCCTGAGCACAAAGTGGTAGATACTAAACAGGTTCTAGTGACCTACTGTCCCTAGAAAACTGCTGTTGAGCATGGAGTTTCCAAATGTTAAATTTTTCCTGACGAAGCCAAACTAGGGGTGTTTCTCATGCCTTGCAATAGTGGAGAAGGTCATGGGAGGATGTTCTCCAAGCTGGTGCCGTCGGCCACACCTGCATGATTCTGGGAACTGAAAGATGTTTGGGTACTTCAGGACGCTTCTGCAGAGATGAATTAGAAGTGCTTGCAGGCCTCAGAGATTCAAACTGGTATTTAGAGTAAAGGTAAAAAGAAGCCAAGCAAGGCAGGCCGCCAGGGTGTCTAGCACACAATGGACCCACTCTAAGCTTTTGTGGAATTAAGGGCATAGTCTCCGGTGAAACTAATGAGCTTTGTAAACCTGAGATGGCTTGGGCACAAGACCATTCTGATGGGTCTCCCTAGAGACATGCAGCCTACCCCTGTGTTGAAGATGACCACGACTGCATGTTGGGTACTGAGCCGGTCCCGTCTAATCCGAGACCCAGGTCGGTGTCAGCACCTCCATTTTACAGTGGAGGAGATGAGCTCGAGCTTCCACCTCCCTGGAAGCCTGTGATGGCGGAATCGCCACTCAATCCTAGGCCAGTGGGGTTCTGAGTCCAGGGTGTTCATCAATGCTGCCTGTGTTGATTCCTAGGTGACACTGTCCTCCTCCCTTGCACAAACCAAGAGCAAGAGTATCCAGGGAAGACTGTCCTCCTGGGAGCTGAAATGACCCACGTAGCCCCCCTGTGGGCAGAACCCATCACCTAGGGAAAGGGGTGCAGCCTCCTCCACGAGGTCCGTGGAGTTCCTTGCACACAGGCCTCCAATAACGGGACGGCACGGGGGGGCAAGGGACAGTTTGAAATGACCCTTATACTGTTTCCCCTTGTAACTCCCTTGATCTTAAGGGGATCAATTGCTTATTCGGGAATACTTGATGGTTCCCCAAGTGGGGCAAGTCTAGTTCATGAGAAGGTCAAGTGAAGCCTCTACTTACAAGAACCAGCAATTGTATAAAAGGAGCCAAAGCGTGGCTCTCCCTTTAAAGGGCAGGGACAGGCCTGTTCTTAAAACACCTCCACTTGCGAAATCTGTCAACTTCACTCAATCTCTGAACTACCTGGAAAGTTGGTCTCGGGATCCTCGTTCTCAGCACCACCGTGGTTGATCTGAGGGCGCGCAATGGCTTTATACTAGATGGTCCTGCTGCATGAGTGATGATGAGATCCTGTGACACCTCAGACTGTTTTGTCGCCATTTGGTATTTCAGCCTAACACAGCTGCAGAAATGGCAAAGGACTCCAACATGCCCATTACTGTCTCTTCTAAATCCATTTGCTTTGTTCTCTAGGAAGTCTTGGTCAGTGCCCTGTGCCTCTTGGTAAAAACCAACATAGCCCTTCCAGAACTAAATAAAGCATGGAGCCAGAAGGGAACATGCTACCTCTGGGGTTGAATGTCCACGCCGCTCACAGGTCAACCCAGAACTTGAAGATGAGTTGGCTAAAGGAAAGTTTAAGTTGAGTCTGACTCTGAAGATAGACTGCCCCATTTCAAGACTCGGAAGGGGTTCAGTCCATATGTAGAGCTTCCAATTAGAAGGAAGAGAGGGTGGGTAGTAGGAAATGGGAAACCCTCATGCTGGTGAGGCCTTGGTCCTCCCAAGGTGTCTTCTTCCCTCTGGAACATGGATGGACTTGACCACAGGAAGTCAAACTATAAACCTAAGGAAAGGCTTACCCTGAGCATAAGACTGAGGTGGGCAAGGGACAGTCTGAAATGACCCTGTTACTGTTCCCCCTTGTAACTCCCTTGATCATAAGGGTCTTGACTTGCTTATTTGGGAACGCTTGATGGTTCCCCAGCTGGGGAAAGTCTAGTACATGAGAAGGTCTCACATGAATCGACCATTGTGTAGTTACAAATGAGACAGAGGCTTGGGCCTCCTAGAAGTACATGATCTCTGAATTGGCTGATCATGCACATGGACGCTGTTCCTGGTGTTGATCACTTTTTGGTAGGATGACACACAACTCTTCCAGTTTGCCTCGTGGGAATGTTAACCAGCTTTCTGTCTTATCAAAGTACTTGACAAGAACAACATGGAGGTCAACTCTACTGACTGGCCTGTTCAAAGATCTCAGTCCATGGTTGGCCAACCCCATTGTTCTAGGCCCTAGGTGAGGCAGGACATCATGGTGGAGGGAAAGATGCTTGGGTCATGGCAGGTGGGAAAGGATCCTGTTGCGGCACCCCCAGGGCCAATCCACCTCCAGTTACCCCCACCCCCTGCCCAGTTAGTATCACCCAGTTAGTCCATTAAAATGGAAGAATCCACTGAAGTGAGCTCATAACCCAATCTCTTCACCTGAACATTGTGGCATTGCTTAACACGTGAGTTTTGAAGGGGACATGTTGAAGTGTGACAATGCCGAGAATTGTTTCTGAATCTTGGTAACGTTTCCCTGCAGGAAACGATTTTAACGACTCTGCTCTGGAATCTGATCTAGGCCAGGGCAAGATGGGAAAGAGCAGGCCACCTAGGCAGAGAAGTGAGCAACCCCCCCCCCCCCGGTCTCTCTAGCTGTTGGTGCTGATACACGTGTACAGGCTAGACTGATGGACTACCAACTGTACCTGGAATAACTTCCAAATGGACCTTCATGGAAAAGCAAAGACTTCCCCAAACCGCCATCTAAGATGGCGACCTCTCATTACAAATCAAAAAGATCTTCATACACAAGCTGTTGCTCTCAGAGTATTAAATATGATTTGGGGTCCTATTTTATCTTCCAAAGCTCATCCTCCATACTATTGGCCTATGTTAGATAATGGACTCTATAAGTTAACTCCCAGAGAATACATACCTAGAAGTGATCAAACATCACATGTTTGTGGTTGTCAGTGTTACATAACTTACAGAACAAATTTTTTAGACTTGAACCCAAGAGTACTTGGCAACTAATATTTTCTTATGAAGATTCAGATGTTTTATATAACTATAAACATCCAATCTACACTTGCTAGCCTTATTTCTAAGCTATTTTCAAATTGCCCATGGAAATTGAAATGAATCAAATGCATAGGCAATACTCTAGGGTTATTCACTTTGGCACAGAAACAACTTAAATATTGCCATACTCAAGTACAGAAAGCGAAGGCATCTTAAATGCTTAAGACATCTGTCTTGCCTTACTAACATCTGTTAACATTTTAATCACAGGACAGAGCAACACAAACTTACCAGGTTCATAAACCAGATTAAACACAAATTCTGTTGGACAAACATAAACAAGTGGAGTTGCCTACAACTAAGGTTCTTAGTTTTCAAGTCTTATGTAAAGACTTGACCAAGATCATAGACAGTAGGATATTGATTTTTTTTTTTTTAAGAGAAATCTCTGCCGCTTGATCCTGAACAGTCTGAGGAATGTTGGCCACGTTTGGTCCTCTAACTTGATCTCTGATCAGATGTAGCCCCTCAAGGAATAGGAAAATTTTCATGCCCATTTGACCTGAGGGAGCATTAGATCTCATTGGTGTTGGCTCTAGGTTTAGACACCAACTAGGGAATATCAATTTCTCCTAAGCTTAACATAAAGCCAAGTCATCCTTAGTTAAAATTCCCCAGATTTTCTTGCAAAGGTTAACCCTCTGTTCTTGCTGGTGGGATTTGTTTTTGGATCAGCTTGGTGTTGCTTATTTAGGCAGCTTCCAATTCTAGCCCAGGCTGACCTCCTCCTGTGCCCTAGTCTATGCTGCATGTTCAGGGAACATGAGGGTCTGAGGTACTGGGTGAGCACCTTTCCAGGCATCTACCCAGATGAACCAACAAAGTCCCTCCTGACCCAAGGGGCTGCTCCCTGTGAGGCCCTTCTGTATCTAGGGGAGCTCCTCGGACAACTCCACCTCCAACCCAGGGGTCTTATTCTTGGCATCTTCATGCTCAGGTGCTCGGAGCTTCTACTTAAATGGGGGCAAGTTTGCAACGGTAAGACAATGAAAAAAGAAGGGGAACTTTGGTATTTCAATCCTGCCACTCTAAAGACTTAAACCTATGGGACCCGAGGGTGCCATGGACCCAACACCAACTGGAGAAGACTTAAGGTGCCTAAAAGACCATGCCTCCCCTTCAGAGTTTGACTATCTGGAAGGGAATGATGTCTTCCACTGTCTAAATCAACCCAGTTCCCTCTTACTCCACCCATCTTGCAAGACAATGAAAGGCTTTCACCTGGGGGATGGGATCCCATCTACCTGATCTTGGACAAACCAGTTTAACTGTCAAGAAGCATGACGCAGCCATGTCTTATCAATCTTACGTGTGAGCTACTCAGGGATGACGGACTACCACTTCTTCGTTTGCATACCCGACAGCCATAGTCTTTACAGTCAGATGGTGCCATCTGGGACTTGGGTATTGAAACTGAGTTTGCCCACTCCAGAGGGAAGAGCAATTGGGAGAAGAGTTGGAGCAAACTCCCAACATTTTGGGCACTGGCCTTTAGCTCTCCGAATCTCATCCCTCATAAGAACTCAAAGGATTCAAAAAAGATCCAAATGGCTATTTAAGCATCATGTGGACACAGAAGATCCCTGGTGTGTACCAGACTCCAGATTGGACTGACAGATCCTCTCACCCCTGTGCCAAAACCAGAGACCTTTTCCTTCTAACGAATGTCTCTAGGCTGGCAATGCCAACCACAGGGGGGTGGGGAAGAGAAACGCCTGATATGAAGGATCTCGGCTGCTGCTGGGATGTCCCTAGAGTCCTGACCACAAGTGAAGCCCAAAGGGATTGAGTCCCCTCTCCCAGCTGAATGCTAGCTGCCCGGGGCTGGGTGGTGCTCCTGGCTGGCTCTGCCAACCCTCCTAGGGTGACGGGTCTATGCTGCTTGATGCTGGGTTGGAAAATCTGGGAGACTGAAGCAGGGAGAAAGTTCTATTCAAAACTGGCTTTTGAAGAAAAACTTGGTGTAAGGTTTCCTACCATCTTGGAGTCTTGAGTACAAAGAGCTTTGAGGAGTGAAAGGGGGACAGTTGGATAACAGGCATGAATGCATGCTTGGCAGGGGGTCCTCATCCAGAGGGTTCCCTGTCTGCGAAACATGGATGGACTCATTGCAGGAAGTCAGAGTTAACTAGAACCTAAAAGCGGGCTTCCTGTTCACAAAGGATTAGGGAAGAGCAAGAGACAGTTGTCCATGAACCCCTGTTACGTTAGATGCTCCCCAATTATGTACCAGGAAATAATTGGAGGTTGAACTGCGGCAACTCTCCTGGACACCTGGAGAAAAGTCAGTAAATTAAACTCGTGAAAAAGTACACATGAAAACACCAAAAGCCTATACCAGCTCCAGACTTGCAAACGGATTAAAACTCGGTTGCCTCTATGGCCCTGAAGAGTGTGACGACTGGGCCAGGCATCTTCTGCAGAACTCGTGGGTCATGAGATGATAGCACACTGACAAAGGCTACTCGACAGACTCCTGAGCAGCACAGGCCTCATCAGACAAAAGTCTCAACACACCTGTGTACTTGGAGTGGAGAAGCTGACATGAGAGTCCTCGGTTACCACTCTGCATGAACGACCACGTCCATCGTTCTAGAAGTTAAGCTTCCCAGGACCTAGAGGACTAGGTCTAGTCAGGCATAGCACTGAATTCTTGCCTGGACATCATATCGTGGCTTGAGGTTAAGTTAGAACTACTCTGACTACAGCCATGAGAACCACAGGCTCCAGATTCCGAGCCTGGCTTCAACTACCCTCTTGCTCTGTGGCCTTGGATAGACACTTGGTCTCCGAGTCTTGTTCTCCAGGATCATCTTGATCTGGATCCCAGGACAGGATTTGACATGTTGAGAGATTAACATGTCAGGGGAAATGCTGTAGGAGGCTGGGAGAGCCTCAGGTCTTGATGTGGGCCTGAAGAGAAGGAAATTGAGTGGGAGGTACACTAGACTGCTGGGCAGGCTGAAGCTCTGCCGTGGAGTTGCTGGTTGGGAGCTGAGTGGAGAGATCAGGCCATGATGCAAACACAAGGTGGCCTGCAGACCTCGTAGCTGGGACCCCTCCCAGCAGACCCAGGAGGTGTTTAAAATTGCCACAACACAATTCTTGGCAATAAGGACTTGGTACATGGTGTATAAAATGCTGCTTTCAAACTGAAAGAGCTGCAATGCAAGGCTCTTTATTCTGGGGATGCTGTGTAGACACTGCACTTCAGCCTGTACAAAACCACACGCATCACTCCCCCTCACTCCTTGGTTTTCCTGCTGGGTATAATGGAGCTACCCTTTCTAGCCAGGACAAACCTGGAATGCCTACCATGTGCTCAGCATGGCCTAGAGCAAGCAGAGAAAGCTCGTAGCTGGATGGTGTTGGCCATTACCACCAAGGTCGCTGCTGGCAGTGAATCTGAGAAATCCTTCTGCTGTAGAAGGAGCATATGGCTTTTTTTCTTTCTTTTTTTTTTCTCCAAACCACCTTGAGTGAGGTGAGCCGATTACCAGGGAGATCTTGGCTCTCAGGCCAATTCATAAGCTCTGGTAGTCTCGGGTAAGGAATCCCAACTACACCCAGTGGGTCTTACCAAGGTCTTGGTGGAGCCTGGGGCCACCTGCACATGTTGCTGCACTGACTGGCCTTGGGCTGGTAGGGGGACCCTTACCTCGAGTGCAAGGCCACATTGTGGACATGAAACCTGTGTAGTCACAAAGGGACCTGTGCTTGTCTTGGTGTCTTAATGTTATCTCTTGAGTAAGAGGCCCACGTCACCTTTTGTTAGGGGTCCCATGAGCTATACACCTGACCTGAGTGAACGTTCCAGTCCAGGGTCCCGAGAAGCGCCTGCATCATTCAGGGGTTAACTGATGACAGCGTAATGAATGGACCATGTGCAGGTACACAAGCAGTGACTGAGGAACTTGCAGAGTGGCAGACTTGAGGGCTGGCACCCCAGGAAACAAGGCTACCCCTAGGCTGACTCCAGCAAGAGCTCTAACTGCAAGGACAGGAGGATGTCCTGTGTCCCTGCCAAAACTGAAGGCTAGAAAAAGAACTGGGGGAATAGATCTCAGACTTTCGTGTCATAAGTCTTGATTCCCGCTGAACAAATGGTGGGGGGCAAGAAGATGGATGGAGGCAGCTCACGAGGTCGACCTCCTGAGGCCCTGTGAAGGGCGTGGAAAGGAACAGCAGATGGGGACATGGTGACGGCTCTGTGCCTATTGGTGTCGATCTGAAGAAATCAGACTCCAGTACCCAGCCGACCAGTCCCAAATGGGATTGGTCATAGGTGCAATCCGTAGTTCCATGAGTGGTCGACCGTGTCCCCCCCCCCCAAGAACCCAGATCTGACCCTAGACAGGAAACTCATTATCATCTCCCTCTGCTACCTCCACTAAAGTCCACTGTGATCCCTTCCCGAGACCAGCTACACCTAATCCTATTCTAACGTCCAGCACAACCAACTCTGGACAGCAAGGGGGTAACAGCCTTAAATGGAGATGAGGACAGGATTCTGTTCCATCCCGAGCACATTCTTAAACACGAACATAGGCTGTCTAAGTTTTGCCAGTGGCTTCATGAGGTCTTTTACTTGGGATTACTGCTTTAAGGCCTTGGTGTCTTTCACTATAAAAACTGCCATGGAGACAAGTCTTGGCACTCGCCCTTACAGGGGAGAACTCGGGCAGCATCCTTGACATCATGGTGGGGACTTCTTGGGACAGTTCTTGGTGTGTTCACAGCAGTGTGGTTCTGAATGGAGCCAAGTTCCCTGTGAACAACGTGAACTTTCATGGTCCTAGGTCGAGAGCGAATTCATCCTGCTTGGGTATGGTTTTTTGTTTGTTCTTTTCTGAGTGGGGAACAAGTTGTTACCTTCTGAGCCATCACCATTTCCCCATCCACTCTTCCCCTCCTTTCCACACCTTACATAGGGCCTCAGGAGGCCGACCTCTGTATTGACAGAGGGTAGGGACAAGCCAGCTCTGGACTGCAAGGATTGGGGGGGGATCTCTGCAGTTCCTGGTGCCTGCCCCTGCTGTCCCCCCAGTCAGTACCCTGGAGAGCCAGATGAATGCATTACATTGTCGTACATGCCATAGGGATCAAGAATGGAGTGTCCTGCGAGCTGAGATGTGCTTCCTGGTCACCAGGATTCAACCTGTTGCCAGCAGAGGAGTAAGAGACCTCAGCGAGCCCTGGAAAGGGAGAGAAGTGCTGTCTGAGAACACAAGAAATGGGCTGGGTCACTGCTCCAAGTGATTTCTGTTGCTGCTGAAGCCTTGGGTAGTAGTACTGGACAGACGGGAAGCTCAGGACAGACTGACCGTTCCCCTGCACACCCAGCCTGCAATGCCCCAGGTGAAGGCAGCCACAGCACGGGGGTGCCACTGTCCCAGCTCACCTTGGGACAAAAGGACAGCCACAAGTCAGATGGTGCCATCCCTCTCCCTCTGCAACATGCAGGACCCTGGCACTGCCTGCCATGGCACATGAGGGGCTCTGCATCCCTCTCTGTATCCGCATCAGACACCCTCACCGGGCAGATGGCCACAGAGGCCTCCTGTGTCACCCCGAGGCTGCTTACTCTGCCCGTGGGTGCCTAGGTGCAGGGGGGTGAGCATACACGTGCGACCTTCCCACAGCCACCTGCAGGAAACACCCTCATTTCCCACCTGTTGGTGAGGCACTGACAGCAGAGTCACAGCTGTGGATGTAGAAAGGCTGCAGGGGAGAAGCAATTTCCCAGCCCCAAGCTGCTGCGGAAGGAGAAACTGAACACTTGCTTGTAACTCCCCCCCCCCCCAGGTCTCCTGGGTACTAATCCAAGTAGGCACTTGGGCCCAAGGGTGAGAAGACTGTGAGCTGGGCCTCCCCAGTGGCCACCTTCAACCCCATTCCCCAGGCTAGCCCTGCCATAGCTGCCCTTCTCTGCTACTGAAGTCTTGCTCATCCCCTCTTAAAACTGAGCCTTTTCCCCCAGTACTGGGAATGGGAACCAGACCGCACACGTGTTGAGAAAGTGCACCATCACCAAGTTGTGTCCAGCCCCTGGCTATCTGTCCACTGACATCCCCATAGACTACTACTCCTGCCTCTCCTTACCTCCTGGTCTCCTTCCCCATCGGCCCCCCTCCTACACTAGGTCAGTTTCTTCCACATAAGCCAAAGACAAGTACCAGGTGTTCTATCTCACTCAGCATCATGACCTAGTTCTAGTCACTTTTCTGCAAATGAAACTTAACTTCTTAAGGCTATCCCATTTTGTGTATGCACACATGCATTTTCTTATCCGTCAATGAGCACATAGGCCAATTCTACAATGTAGCTATTGTGAATAGTGACATGGTAAACATGGGTATGCAGCTCTCTCCTGTATGCTAATTTTCTTTACTTTAAGAACATACTCAGACGCAGAATAGCTGGATATGAGGCATTCACTCTCGACTTGAAGAACTTGCTGTCTTCCAGAGGCTGTGCTAGCTAACATTCCCACCAGTGGTATATAAGGGTCCCCTCTTCCCCATCGAGCATTCTCTTGACAACAGCCATTCTGACTGGGATAAGATGGAATCTCAGTGTAACTTTGACTTGCATTTCCCTCGTCAAACTTGAGCATTCTTTTCCACATTAGACACTCGAACTACTTCTGAAGTCCGTTCAGATCGCTTGCCTACTTACTGACTGGACTGCTTGTTTGCATATTCTAGATGTGAACCCTCTGTTGGGTGAATAGCTAGCAAAGACTTTTCTATCCTGCATGTTCTCCTTGCTCTCTGGCTGTGCAGAAGCTCCTCAATCCATCTTTGATTCTTTCATCTTGTTTGAGAAATTGCTGCCTGTGCCTATCTTGGTGTGTTCCTGTAGTTTGAAAGTCTCAGGTCATGCATCAAGGTCCCTGATCCACCTTGGGTTTAGTTTGGGAAAGAGTCTAGCATCAATCTTTGTATTTGGTTTTAAACTCACTAGAAGAGGCCATTCTGACACGTGTCTTGGTACCTTTGTGGAGGGTTGATGGATACAGAAGTGTGGGTTTATTAAGGTGCTCTACATACTCCACTTGTCTACATGACTGGTTTTGTGCCAATACCATACTGTCTTGTTGCTATGGCTCTGTATTACAATCTGAAATTGGGTATTGATGCCTTTAGTATTCTTCTGCTCAGGGTTGCTTTGGATTATTTTGGGGGAAACTTCTAGCCTTCCACATGAATTTGGGTATTTTTTTCTTTTCAGTGTAGAATGTTAGATCTCCAGATCCCATTCGGTCTCTAGACCACAGTTGTCAACAGACATTGAAATAATCTTCTCCCAAATCGTGACAGGAGGCCTGTCTCCTAGTGGTGTCTTGAGTTTCTTCCTCCAGTGCTTGATAACTTCTAAGGTATTGACCTCTCACCACCTTGGTTACTTATCCCTAAGTTTTTTGCTACTCTGCTGAATTTGAAGTCTTGGGTGGAGTCCTCTGGAGTCCAAGTATAGAATCCTACCTACAAGCAGGGATAACTTGACCTTTCCTGTTTGTATCCCATTTATTTCTTTCCAGGTTACTATCTAAAACTTTGAGTACTGTGCTGAACAAGAAGCGAGATGCTACTCATTCCTGATATTCACAGGAAATACTTTGTTTCCGGTTTTTGATGGATAGATTATATCTCAACATAATAGACTGTCTATACCTAGCTTCTTTAGGACTTCTATGAAGTGATGTCAAATCTTTTCAAAAGCATCTTCTGCATCTGAGATCTTGTGACTCCCCCTGATTTAACATATGCTATATAATATTAATCTTTGATGTTGAACCATCCTTGTATCCCTAGAGTGAAACCAACTAGATGGTCTCTGATCTTAGATTTTTTTTCTATTATTGAGGAATTTTGTATCTCTTCATTAAGAGCACAACTATGAGCTAATGTCCTTATCTGTTTTCTATATTGGCTATTATCTCAATGCTGAGATGTGCTTGGCTTTCTTTTTCCCATAACATGGAAAATCTTAAACTTTGACTCCCATGACGTCAGATAAGGTATTAACTCCTAAGTGCCCATCCCCTATAAGATGGGGGTAGTCACTAAGACAGGCTATCTACAAAGCACATGAACCAGGTTCTCACATTATCTGCTCTGTAACTCCTACCTGGGAGTTACAGTTATACTGCTCTTTCTGGTGGGAACACTTAGGGATGGAGAAATGGGGCCCATGGAGCTGTCTACTCAAATGTCTGATGAACTGCCTGCCTGTTAAGGGGAGAAAGGTTGGGTGTTAAGGACCAAAGAAAGAGTGGTTCACTGTGACATCTGAGCCATTCATTCCCTAACCAATTGCACTTCAGCGCCCTCATGATGGGCCTGCTACTCCCTTGACTTCAAAGCCCTGTGGTTGACCAGGAATCGCAGTAACTTGATACTCAATGGCTGTCCACTTGAGGACTCCTAGCAGGACTTACTCTGTACTTCCCCATCTAGCCTCTAAATGATGATATAAAAATCCAGGAGTCTGCCTCTCTACTAAGACATGGCTCAGCCAAGACATGCTAGAACCCAAGATTCCAGGCAAGCTCCCTAATTCTCCTCTGTGCTCAGAATTACAGGATCCTCTTCATACTGTCCCACCCTTTCTAGT
Source organism: Marmota monax (assembly GCF_021218885.2). Lineage (NCBI taxonomy): Eukaryota > Metazoa > Chordata > Mammalia > Rodentia > Sciuridae > Marmota > Marmota monax. The sequence goes on from NW_026692601.1 coordinate 28,064, forward strand.
GGAAAGTGGCTGACAAAGGACCCGAAGGGGGTCTCTAATGACAGGCACTCTTTATTTCCGGTGCATTTAATAATGAGATGGTTGTCGCCTCACATTAGGTGTAGCTGGTCATCACTGGCAAACCTGTAAGAATAGCAGCCTGAACCAACCAAGCTGCTTTGCTCAAAATCCGGAGGCAGTCCATGTCGGGGCTGGCATGATGGTCCAGGACGCAGGGACCCTGTTAGGGAAGGTGTCCATTCCAAGGACAATGTTTGGAGCCTCAGCTAATAAAATGGCAAAAGGGCTCAATAAAAGGAGGTACCCCTTTAAGACCTAAACTTGCATCGACCAGAGTCCCATTTGCTAGAACTTCAGCGAAGAAATATATGTGGCTATGTGAACCCTACTGGGTGCTCGAATCTACCCAGCTAAAAATGGGAAGCCTTACTACTACTGGGGGTGAAGAGCAAGAAATGACACTTAAGGGCTAACTGACCCAAGGATGGGCACATGCCACAGTACTGACTCTAGAACTTCAGAACCATTGGCCCAATCGCTGATCTTGGCAAACCGATTCTACAGCTATGAAAATAGCTATCGCAGGCTTGTTTGGATTGACCTGGTCCATGCCAATGTGTCCCCTCGCTGTTCCTAGTGCACACCTAGAACTTGCACTCATCTTCTCAGGGCTGCGTCTGCCGCTGTGCACGTCCTACTTTGTCTATTTTTTTTTTTTTCCAGAAAGTAGAATCTTCAGAGAAATGTGAATTGCTTGTGGACATCTGGCCCTGATTTGGGGAGTCTTTGAGAGATGGATGCTTTGCAGAGAACAGTGCCTTTGGCAGAGGCCGCCAGCCTTGCAGAGTTACTTAACTGCTAAGTACAAACAGCTGTCCCCCATCTGCAGGATCCATTTTCAACTGTATACAGTAAATACTGCTGATAATGAACTTGGGTCCAGCTAGGCGCAGTTCATAGTGCGACCGACCGAAGGGCGCTGCCGGGGTTGCAAGGTGCGAATGGTGATTCCATATTGAATGGAAGCCCAGGAGGTGGCTCGGTCCTCAGACTTGCTCTCTCGACTGAGTCGAGTGAGACCTGGGCTGCTTTCTCTAGAATTCTCCTAGTTTGTGTTTATATAAAGCTGAACTGCGCTATGGCTGCCTAATGAGTTTGAAAGTGGCTCCTTCCCTCACGTGAAGAATTTTGATCCAAAGATCAGCGTCCTGAAACGTTAAGAGCTGGGAGAATCTATAAAAACCACCTGATGGTGTTTCCCCATCTGGGCAGGAAGATATACCTCAGAAGTTTGACAAATACCCTTCCATTTCATGGAAAAAGATCCCATTTGTTTTTAAGGTATCTTCTGGTCCTACTTAATGTTCTGACTGTGGTCTCTCAGGTGGCTGGAGAGACGCTGGGCTACCTCCAGGTTGAGGTTAGCAGGAATAGCCCACAATACCCCAGGGCAGGCACAGATCCCAGTAGCCACCGTGGCCACACATGCACAGAACAACTAGCACTTTCTGAGAAGCTGCATAGAAACTGGAACCTACAAATGAGGAAGCATCCTAGTTCATCAGGGACGTGTCAGTCCTCCGGTAGGTCCACTGGGCCTTACCTTTATCTTAGCATATGCTTAAACATGTTATTGGTCTCAACATCTGGTGATTCCTGTTAGATAATCTAGCGGGAACAAGCACTCCTGCATGTGAACACTGCATCTTACATCAACCTAGCGCTTAAGAGCTCGTCACTGCTGGCTAGAGGCAGCTTGACTTGAGTGCTGGGGGCCAGGTGGCTGGCGTGAAAATCCTGCCTGGCCACTGATCAGCTGGTGACATTTTGAGGCTATAGATGGTAAGTGTGCCCAGTTCTAGCAGATATAAGAGTAGCACAACTCCATCTTCAACATGGGCAAGAGAAACAGGCTTCGAATTGTGCCAGGCATATGTCGTAAGTGGTTCTTCACCCATTAAAGGTCTGCTGGAGCTGGGTGCGATGGCACATGCTTGTGAGCCCAGTGGCTCAGGAGGCTGAGGCAGGAGGACCTTCTCTAAAGGACTGGGGGTGAGGCTCAATGGTTAAGCAGCCCTGGGTTCAAACCTAGTACCAAAACTCTGCTGGGGAAATGTCTTGCCTGGCCCCATTCTGCATTGCCATGAGTAGCATTTTGGAAACTGCTGGGCCCCCAACGTGGATGCTGAGTCCTTGTAACCACTTTTGCACACTAAAAATGCCTCTATAACTAAGCCTTTAACCTGCATCATAAATACTGGATGCGTGCTTAAACACTTAACCAGCCCACGGCACAGTGAAAACCTAAAGATGTGCTAGCTGTTACTAACATGCACGGGACCCGGCTTCAGAATCGTCTTTCAAATACTGCAAACGCTTCCCTGGATGGTCCATCCACTTACACCCGCCAGCTCCTCCTTCCCCCAGCCCCTCTTTAGGCTGCCTTTCTTCCCCTTTGAATCATCTACAATAGTCCATGGTCCTCTAGGCATGGTGGTGGACGGCTCCCCACAGGTAAGGGAGTCTGCTTCTACACGGATCAGCCCAGCTCATCCAACACGAGTCCTCCCTGCTGGGAGGAGGCTGTTATGTATCCCACACTGGAGATCCAAGTTCCTGCATCAAGAACTCGGCAGAGGTGGGGGCAGAACCTCCCTGTGGTCCTAACTAGGTAGCTCTCACTGCATCGGCCTCTGGATCTAGAGCAGTGGCCCAACTCGGCTGGCCACCTGAGTACCATAAGCATTTCCTGCCTCTGGTCTCTGGAGGAACACTGGCCATCTTTTTCTGAACCTCCCGGTACCTCCTGGGGCTTGACTTACTGATAGCAAATACCTGCTCATTGAGACTCCTAGAGACCTCAGTTGAGGGGACCACACTGAATCTCTTGGGAAGTTTTGTGGAACTTGGGTCCTTTAATCAAGTCTAGAACTTGATTGTTGGTGAAGTGGGAAGGAACACAGCCTTCTCCTGACGTCTAAAGTGACCGATTTGACTTGAGCTCGTCTTGGTTTTTATCGAGCTGTCTGACTATTGTTCTTGGTTCATGGAGAACCTCCTTTCTGGAATCTTCTGCTCTTGGAATGTGAGTGTATTGGTTTCTGAGCCATTCTTCTCAGGAAGTGTTCAGTACTGGACTGTATCTGGCTCCTGATGCTGACAACCCAGCGCAGTCAGCTGTGCCCTCTGAACCCCAGCTTGTGATGTCAAGCTTGCTTGTCTACATGGTTCTTGGGTTTCCTGACCCGGAACAGTATGACCCTAAATGACAGGCATATCTAGACAAAAACTTCTCCAGGCCTGTTGCAATTAGGCTGAGCAGGCCACAAACCTTAAATGGAATTAAGCTCAAAACTAAGTTCTGGGAGAGGTCACTTTGAGGAGAACCATGATGCTTATTCTTGTTTCCTGTCCTCTTCTATGGTGACCCTGTATTTCGGAGGAGTCTCCACACCCAGAGTCGATCCATTCCTCAGCCACAATGAAGCACCAGAACAAAGCTAGCCAGGACTGCTCATGTGCATGGGGACAAGTGACATCCCTGGCTCTCATCCCTCTCTCTCTTAATGACCCTGACTGGTTGGTCCAGGGCGCCTGCCCCTATCTCAGCCCCCTGTGGAGGTGATTATCCAGTGTCTGTCCTTTTAAGGAGGGAAGAAAGGGTACTTGGCCCTTCTAATGAGAGGTGACAGTGTCTCCAGCCTCTGGCTTGGGGACTGACGGGAGGGCAGGGGTTGGAGAGCCGGCCATCTCGGGGGTGTCTGCTCCCTGACCCAGGAGGACAGAAGTCTGTTTCCCCTGCTGTTAGGGAGGCACAGATGGGTGCCTATCCCTGAAGAAGAAAAGGGAGCCTGCTGTTTTTTTAGCCTCAGCTTAGAGAGGATTAAAGTCAAATGCCAGGGCAATCACACAGGGGAGACCTGGAGAGCGAAGATGGGGCGCACTCCCCTGCCGCTGATCTGAGCGGATGGGCCTCAGATCCTGAACCCTGGTCCCTGTAAGGACTGGACACCTGAGCAGAGGCTAGTAGGAGTCTTTCCAGCTGCATCGTGCCTGCGTTCTTCCCCAACTTGGGTGCCCAGGGCTGTCGTCTGGGCTCCATAAAAGTAGGTGGGGGCAGTTCGAACCCCCACACATGCGCGTTCTTGGTCCAACATCTGGGCTTCCATGCATCCCCCCACTCTGGGGTCCTCCATTCCCCCAGCCTATGCTGTAGGTTGTGGGGGGGGTGGCTTGAGGTATTTCTTTCTGGAACTTTTTCTCCCTCCATGTGGCTTCCTATGCCTTCAATGCAGATCTACTTCTGAGACTTGACTGCAAATCCAGCTGGGGGCTTGTTTCTCTCCCACATGTAAACAGAAGCGAGCTTCTTTACCTGTCTTGATACAAATACTTATGTCTTGCCTCCTGCCAGCCATGTACAAGATGCCTGGAACTTCAGGTGAGCGTGCATTTGGCCCCTGAATTCAGGGACAGTTTCCATCTTGTGACGCTCACTGACCCTTGATCCCCTGCTGTCCCCTCAGAGGGTGTTAAGAGGATGGGACAACACTCTACTTCCCCATCTTGTTTTACGAGTGCTAATCAGCAGCTGAGCTGTAGATTGAGAGCTCCTGACTTGGAGGAAAAAATCTTGCCTCCCATTTTAGAAGAACACACCCTGGGCAGAGGTTCCCAACCCTCCCCCTAGCTACTAGAGGCATCCTACAGCTGGGTCCTTAAGGCCACAGATCCTTTGTCCACTGTGTGGCCAAAGAGCCCAAGTGTGGGTGCCAACTGGAAGATGGTATTTTCCTTTGCACCAATTTCCCCCAACCTCTTTCATTCTCATTCCTCCTTCTTCTGTGCTAAGCTATGGGGGGATTAGTGGTGGCTAAGTCCTTGCTCAGTGGCTTTGTGAGCTGCCGTGGCAACCAGAGTGTTAACTTGCCCCATCCTTCACCTGTGCTCTGTGACTTAGAGCTGCCTCTTTGCATTGGAGGCCTGAGGTTAGTCAGGTGGCCCTCTGTGGCCAAGCTGGGCACTAGTACCTATGGCATTTGTCTTCAAGAGTAAGCTCTGTCCCAGAAAGCAGCTTTTGAAAGCGGAATGTACTGGTCAGGAAGGGCCAATACTTCCAACATTGCTTCGGATCCTAATTAAGGTGGTGATCAGATGGTACTTGAAGAAATAGCCATGACTGTCACAGAACCAGGCTTCTAAATGCCTAGTGAGTAGTTTGGTCACACTCATATTGGGAGGACTGAGGTGACCAAATCCTCTTGGCATGTCCTGAGCCGAGTTGGTTCAACTGGGTTGGGGGGTCAAGGACCACGTATACTTGTAAGGGGCCATCGACTCGGCCATTCGGAGTTGTCCAGAGTTGGACTAAGGTCCTATGGGTCCGTGTTGGTGGTGAAGCTTTGGAAAGTGACTTTCGGAATGATCTTCCATAAAAACATAGGCCATGTTGATGAAGGGGTCACATGAATTAAGACTGAAAGGTGACACACGACAGAACCTTGGCTAGAGATGCCACTGCCATCACTACAGCTGTACAGGGGCTGGACATCCTGGGAAAGGGCCCAGGCTAAGACATTTGCTGTGGCACATATGTGAGCTCTGGATAACCCTGCTAGTGAGCAGGAAATAAGCCTCCAGTGACATCCCCCGCCTCAGTCCCTATGCAAGTCCCTTCACAAGAAGGGCGTTACTGGGTGCAAGAGAATCTTGGAGGAGCACTTGTGCTTCTGGCTTCTGTCCTTGCATCTCTTCTTCTCCTAACACGCAGCCCTGCGGGTCCCTCTGCCATGCATTCTCATCTGGGGATGTGCTGTGTGGGAAACCAAAGATGCTCTGTGACCTAACGGCTGAGGTCAAGCCATTGTTGAACAAGTGACGTACCGACTTTCCTAGTCCCCCTGGGGACAGCCCCTCTCCTTGAGCTCTGACCACTTCAGCATTTTGGGTGATGATGATGCTGCCACATTCATTTCCATGGTCCACATTGGGCTTTGCACCTGGTCCCTGAATACATGTAACTTAAGGAGAACACAAACCGTGACCGTAGCCATTTGAACCCCCGGTGAACAGGCTTCCAGTGGAATGAGGAAGCTGAAAGAGGATGAACCGGGCCATAGTGTCCATGCCTTTTTCTGGGCCCAAACTGATCCCCTGGGGAAGCTCCTGGGCTGTCCAGCATCAGCTGGGACCAGGAAGAGATCAAATAATGCCTTGACTTGATCGGCTCCCAAGGGACAAGCATTCAGAATTCAGGTGGTCTGTGCTGGCCACCAAAATGGGGCCAGGAATCCAAGTCTACAACACCAACCTCTAAAATGCCAATAGAGAGAGGGGCCAAGCTCTTGTTCTCTTGTTCTCGTGGCCTAGAACATGCGGCAGATGGGTGGACACTGGACCTTGTCCACCAGCTGACCAGGCCCTGAGCTTGCTCCTCCATACCCTGTGGCACCAGTGTTGAGTGGGCTCAGTTGCTAACTTTGATGACCTTGACTCTTCACTCTCCCCTCCCCCCACACAATGACCATGGAGCTAAACACCCTGGAGGGCTCAGGACTTCCACCCAGATGTACTGATGTTCATGACACACACCAAAATGAGAAGGTGACTCTGGAAACTCAACTTAGCCAGAAAAGGGGTAGAAATACAGATGTGGAATGCTCTCGTCCCACGTGTTCCCATCAACCCAGGCCTAACTGGGCTGAGTCTGTACCGAGCAGGCAGAAGGCACCCTGGTCTTTCCCCCGGATAGAGAGGAGACTCGGGGTTTCCCTGGATTTGTTCCCCACTAAGGGGCAAATGGATAGCATAAGACAGGCCCCTCAGCCCTGCAACTGCACCACATTTGAAACTGTCCTTGTTCCCTGGTCACTCAAGAGGACCACACAGCACACATCCCCTGTCTGTCCCCTACATTGTAACCCTTCCATGTGGATCTGACTTAAGGGGGACACCTGACTTCTAGTGGGGTCTTCACCTTGGTCACTTCTGAGTCTATCCAAGGCAAATGGGCAGAAGGACCTTGAAGAGTAAACTAGCCCAACCCCTGTGCTTCCCCCCTTCAGTTTCTCCCATTCAAGTGACATTGGCAAGAACCCATTCAGCTGGTGGGTGCATTATGGTATCATCTAGAGGGACATGGGAGGTGTCACTTGGCGAGGCAAAAGTTGGACTTAGATGAACATCTACCCAAAGAGTCGATACCTCTTTGTGACGCTCCTGTGGGATGAGTGTTGGATATGTTAAATGACTCGCCTGATCTGCCCCAGTCCTTCGTTAACACTTCTCTGAATCCAGGCAATAATAACACTCCCCTGAAGCAATCCTCTAAAACTCATGGGTTTTGAACACTAGACAACCGCTTCTGTGGCTCTTTCGGTTTGTCCAAAAGCCCTGTCATGTTGACCACTCACCCACCATTCCTTATGTCCTCCCTTGCTCTTGGCAACAATGTTTCCAAGGCTCACCTTGGACTTCACTTGTTTCAAAGACACAACTGGCCTCCCTGGAGAGTCCCACTTGGAATCATATGGGTACTGAGTGTGTTCACTGCCCCAGGATTTATATTTTTGGAAGAAACCACACAGCAGGTGGAACTCTCGTAGTTACAACGGGACTGATGGTCCTACCGAGGGGGAATTCAATCCTGGATTCCTTGCCACATCCGACAGTCATTCCTCTCACTTTCCAGGTGAGATTTAGGCACTGCTGGTCAAAGCTGAGGAGTGTCCCTTACTCAGTCTGTGGATAATCCAGTCCCTTCGCTGATGCATCTACTAGAGGTCTCAAGGAATTGAAGACGTTCAGTTGGAAGAGCAGTTTCTCTTCAGCCATTACTTTGTGCAATCAAGTGACTTAATCTGTTGGTTTCCCATACTTTGTCTTTGTGGCCCTCCATCCCAAGTCCTTGGGACAGCCTGGGTGACCAGGTGGCCTGGCTGACAGTCCTGTGCATGCCTATACTGAAAGGGTATGCAGAGGGACTGACAGATTTTTAAGATCTTGTGACAGTGCCACTGGGGATGTTGGCCCTGCCACTCATAGCATCCAAAGCTATATCTGAAAGTCCCTTGTCTGACTTGAGCTCAGAGCTGTGTGGACACTCCAGTCACCTCCTTCATTCTGCACTTGTTCTGGGGACCTCAGTGGTGTGAAGTTCTTAACCTCAAGGCTAGCCCAGGCCTTTCCTTGAACTTGAACAGGGGTTTGTGGAAAAGGCTTACCAAGTCTCTCTGGTATGGAATTTGTCTGGTTTCCTGGATGTATGGACAAAGGGGTTCCTAACGTGAAGCTGCTGCTCAAGGGGAGTCTTGGGATAGTTCCAGGACTTCTTGTCTGAAGTTGGCTCAGGTGTCCTGGGCAGGGGGAGGCAGTGATCTGATCCGGATTCTGTCTCTGGAGATGACCTCTTGGGAGCACAAACCTTACGTACACCCAGACCACCCAAATCCAGCATTATGGATTAGCAACTGAATCCTCACCTTCCCATGGGACAGGGAGGAATTCCAGGTAGAAGGGTAACTTGGGACTACAGGTAGCCCGAGAACACCTCCAATCATATGCAGTTTCCTGACCTGTTGGGGGGAACCTCTCCCTTCTCCTGAATCTTATCAGATCCAGGGTCATAAGCTACCCTAGTGGCTTTCCTAGGTTTGGCCTTGGGGCCCCTGAAAGGCAGATACCTGTGGCACATGTAGACAATGTCACCTGCAGGGTCAAGGCATGTGGCTGAGCTTTATAGACTGGAGAGTGGCTCTGAGATGTGCAGCTTTGCCAGAGTTGACTCTGGGTGAGAGAAACTGCAACAATTGTGGCCTAGACCTTGATGATGAACACCTGTTTGGGTTGCCACACACTCATATGGCCCCTGCCCTCTAGATCTTGATCCCAGGGGAAGCCTGACTTCTGACATCAGAGAGCCCTTTGGACTCCTGATCTCACTTTCCTTCCCCAGTTCCCTTATTAAATTTGACTTTTCTAATCCTCAGCCCTTTTGAAGGGCCAGCCACCAAAGCTGAAGATCATGACTTCATTCTTGGTCCAGGGTGAGGAAACTTCTAGAATCCTCATGGCAAAGGATCCATCTGCCTTGATACTGAGCTGATGGTCCACCTAAAAACTGGGTTTTGGGTGAGACCCCTCAGCCATGACTCTGGAAGTCACCTACCACATGTCATACATCCTCTGGGCTTTCAGTCAAACCCTGTGAGGAGGGGGGGTGAAGGGTAGCTGAGGTTGCTTATCTGGTGCTTCTTGATACCAGCTCTTGTTGACGATGGTGACTGACGTTCTGAACAACGGTCCTCAGTGCTGGAGGTAGCAGCCAAGTCTCTCATGTCTGTGCTGTCTGGAGCTTTGACAAAGGCCTTGCTGAACCGCTCTTGAAGCATTGCTGCTCGAGCAACTCTAGACTTGGGGGGTAGCTTTGTGGAGGATGTGTCTGCCCTATCGCCACCTCGTCCCCATTGTGGGTTGAAAGTTGGGCTAAGTCTCCATGAAAGTGCCCACATGGGCACTTGGGATGGGTTAGTGAGGGACTTCTTGGCATCAGGACATCAGATGTGGGGTATAGCTGGCTTGTATGAGCTTTCTCTCAGCCCTGGCATGCAAGGATTCTTGGAGGTGCTAATAGACTAAAGACTGCTTGTCCTTGTACCTGGTTTCTTGGCCTAGCTCTCGTCACTAGAACCAGATCTCTAGAGACCAAGGGTACTTCTCCATGAGGGATGCATCCTAAAGGGAACTAGAATCTGGTGCTGAACCCAACATGGAATCTTTCCCTAGTTCCAGGGAAAACATGAAGTGCCCCTACTCAATGCCCTTGAGATCTGAAGGAAAAGGAAGAACCAGAGCTGGCCCAGGACATGCTGGACTAACCAACTTTCTTATCCATGGGAAAGTTGGAAATGGTGAGATGAGAAGCAGTCACAGGGTCCCAAGCATGCTTTTACTTATGTAAAAGGGCTCTTGGGGAGGGGGTGTGTCTGGAGGGCAAAGAATGCATGCCGCCATGTTGTGGCCCAACCCCATGGGGAGTGCCTCTGCCTGGGGAGGCTTGGGCCTTTCATACTGGTGTCTCATTGGGCACAATCTGAGGCCCCAGAAGAGGGGAAAGGCCATCTCCATGGTTTCCCTAATCCTCCAGAAACATGACTGCCATGCTTTAGGTCAAGTCAGTGACCTCGATGTCAATGTTACCAGCATTTCTCAGTTGTGATATCTGTTAGGAACAGACCACCAAGCACCTTTTGGGTAACTCTTTAAGACCAGGACACAAGCTTCTGGAAACGTATGAGCTTATTAAGGTGGGGGTTGTTGTATCTTGGTGCTGTCCGGGTGGCCTCCTCTGCCAAGGTGATACATACGGCCTGATGGAGTCTGGATGAAATGAACAGGCCCAGCCTCTGGGTGCCTCTGCCTCTGTGGCCTTCCAGGACATCACTTGGTAGTGCAGACACTGCCTAAGATGGCATCAGAGGTGCCAAGACCATTGGTACTGGGACTCTGGATGCTGGCTTGTGCTTTAGCCCCTTTCACATGTCCTTGCTCACCTCAGATGGAGGTCGCATGCCTCCAACCCTCCCGTCCGGTGTTGTCCAGAGTGTCTTAAGGATTGATTCTGTAGAAATGGATGGACAGACAGAAGAGGTGCCAGGGAACGAACTTGGTGGAAAAAACCATGGCTGGACTGAGTGTCCTGGAGACGGAATGACCCTGGGCGAGGTGGGGCCCTGTGCTTCTCATTGGCTTAGTCGCTGGCAGGGGACTAAGGCTGAAAACCAGGGATGACCTTGGAAGGTCCATCTTCCACCAATGTACCCTTGCATATTGACAATTGAGGGCTGTCGGATAGCAACTGAAGCCACCAGATTAAGGGGATTAGGGGAACTTCGTGTCCTGTGATGGCATTGGCCAGATAGTGAATGCAAGTTCCCTAAAACTTGTGTCCTGCTTCCCTTTATCTTGAATTCCTTGCTGTGATTCCTGTAAGCTACCTCTTCTGCTACCCATCTTGTGTCTCAGAAAAAGACTAGACTTCAAGGATGTCGCTGGCCATCTGTGACGGGGTGGAACCCAGGGTCTGGTGCACACACCTTACCACTGGGCTGCTCCCTAACACCTAGGTGGTCAGCCCATGTTAAAAGGGACTTGGGACATCTAATTGAAAGTCTCCGCCAACCACGGTGGCAAGTGGTGCTGTAGTTGCTATAGGGAAGTTTGCTATTTATAGCAACATGAAATGCACACACCAGCGTCCATGCCCGAATGTCCCTGAGGAATAAACACGTTATCCGTTCCCTGGATATCATTTCCCATTTCTGCTTAACTCAGTTTCTTGGCCAAAAAAGGGGAGCCTTGAGTATCAGATGCCCTACCCAGGTGTTTAAATTTGTATGATAGCTATTGATGCTGACAGATGTCTCTTTCTACAATTGGTAAGAAACCATTTCTGGTCAGAATCTCAGCTGAGATTATAGCGAAGTGCAGCTCAAGTTGTTCCTGAGAATTTGTATTGGACATTGTTTCCTGAAGTGTAACCTAGGCATCAGCTTCATTTGGGATCTTGGCTTAAATAAAACTAGGTGAATGCAAATGGGTAGCACCAGTAATAAACTCTCTCTCCACTCCCAGCTCCCCTGACTGAGGGTTACTCGGCCCTCTGGAACCAGAGTGGGGCCTTGCCTTACAAGCTTTAAACCCGTGAGGCTCTCCTGTTGGGAGCTCCAGTGTCAACTAGAATGAGCCTGAATAGCCAACTGTCCTGTAAGTGAAGTAAGACTTGACTTTCTAGAGTGCCCGGGGTATCTCCAATTAGACAGTGCAGTTTGCTAGCACAAACTGCCGCCCTTAAGAATCCCAAGGTTGAGTTTGAACTTGATCTATGGCCATGGTAGAGGGAAAAGTTGACCATCACAGACTTGCTATGAGCTCCAGGAAGGAGCTGATCTTGGTGGCATTGCCCAAAACCACGATAGTGGCTCGGGAAACAGTGGGACCTGCAGCACTCTGTAACTTTTCCAGCCATCCCCATAGACCCCAGCTGTTCCCGGAAGCTGCTGACGCACCAGGTATAATCGAGGAAGAGGATGTAGACAGCCAGGAATGGGGGAACTGGGTGGGGAAGACACTGGACCTCTGATCTGCATTTTAAGCAGTAATGGCTATGGCTATGGTCACTCTGCATGGGGGAGGACAATAGTGTTATGCAGGAGCTGGCTGGGCCATGACGCCTGATACAGCTGTGATCATGGGACTGGAGTGCCATGCCTGAGCGTGTCCCCACCTGTGGTCTTGCAGAATTGCCAGGTGGAGCTGTGAGTCTACACTCCCCACATTTGGGAAGGGGGGCTGCCAATCAATGCTAGCAGCCAAAAAGGCCGAGAAACCTCTTTGTTAATCATTTCCACATCTTCAGATGGCATCAGCTGTCTGGAACACAAGTACCACAGGGACCTGATGTCCCTTGATTCAGATCCCAGTTAAGGTGCCCCAGAACTGTGATGAAGTGGCCTCCCTCCCAGCTTTTTGTGGTTCTTTCCTTGAGATACTCTGGCCTGTTGTCTGGCCATGAGTTCATGGGGGTTTTGTGGACTCTTGGACCCACTTGGACTGAAGAGTTTTCTTAAAGATGAAAACCCACGTAGGTTGTTGGTGGCTTCTTTTGATCCTTGTTCTTTAACCCAGTGTCTAGTCAAGATCTAGACCCCCAATATTGCTCCAGTTTAGAGGTGAGGGAGTTCCTCTATGAGCCTCCGCATACAGTGGAGGCTCCGCATGCTTGGAATTGGCTTCAGCCTTTGTTAGGGTTCTTGTACAAGAATCCTGGTCCATGTTGTGTCCCCCCCTCCTCCCCGCCATGCGTGGTCTCATGCAGGAATGACCCTGGGCTTGACGCTGCACTTGAAGGTAACAGCCTATGAAGCAGTTTAAGCCACTGGACATGGCTGCTGCTGTGGCCACCACAACACTTCCTTCCAGCTGCCCAAACTGGCTGGCCCTGGAAGGATACTCCGGAGGCTTATCTCAAGCCACTTCAGACAAGGGGAACATTTCCTTGCTTTCTGAAATGACAAGATTTCCCCCAAAAATGAAGCCAAGTCTCTTCCTCATTGAGACATGCAAAGTCGGACATCTGTCTAGGAATAAAACGAGACCTTATCAATGGCATCGCATCTCACCCACATGGGCTCTAATTAATGGGAGCAGATGAGCCACCTCTCGCCCTCCCCACCCACCGCCCACCAGCCTCCACCTTCCTCCTGACCTCCCTGAGGTTGCCCTGACTCTTCCCTGAGTCAGTTAGACACCTCTAATTCTCCCTTGTGTACCCTCCTTAAGGGAATCCTCAGTGTCTCCCCTCCCGCTTCGTATCAGACTCGGACCATGCTAAGCATTCCTCTTTCCCTTTCCAGAAATCTCTCTAGCCTGGCTCCCATCACCTCATGCCCCTGGGGCACCTCCTCACTTTCTGGAATAACTGTCCATGCTTTGGGTTTATCCTTCTATATCCTATAACTGGCCTCTGGTTTAAATGTCTTTGGCCCCTTCTCAGTAGGGGTATATTTGGGAACCATGAGCACTGGTTGGATTCACTCCTCAAGGACCTGAGTTAGTCTTAACTAAACTAAGCATATGGAATGGTGGTGACAATCACTTCTGATTGAACCAGAGGTGTTTCTTCAAGACTAGGAACTTCCCCCAAAGAATTTTCTTACCACTTTGGTCAACTGCTCACCACCTGCTAGGGATGCTCAGTTCTGCTAGACTGGAATAAAATGGCAGATTCTCTGCTGTCAAGGTCCCTCAGTTCCTAGCTCACAGACGGCATCCATTCAACGTCTTATGGGGACAAAGATGGGAACTGTTCAGTGAGCTCAGTTTCTCTCCTGGCTACCTCCAGTGACTTGATCACTGGATTTACCAACCCTAGGTATCTTAGCCACTGTTTCTTTATTGATCTCTCCAACCTCGGGCTTCAGTATCACCTTGGATATAAGTGAGCTGATGAGTCACCTGGTGTGTGCCTATGCATGTGCACCAGGGGAGAGTCTCAAGTCTCAGTTGAATGATCTGGATGTGACTGTCATCAACTTTGCCCTCCCCCACCAACTTGAAAGTGGTCTTTTGTTGAATCACCTGTGTGGGCAGGACCAAGTCCCCAGTGGGACAAAACATGTCTTGGTGACATCAAATCTCAGGAAGGTGCTTGACTATCTGCTCAAGAGCACAAGCTGACTCTCCTTGGTGACAATGCAGCCCTAGGTGTAGCCTTGCCACTTGTTGGCAACCAGAGGCAAACCTTGATCTTTGAATGACTTAATTGGGGTCTAGTGGACATGTTACTGCTTGGTCACACTTGCCTCAGTCTGCATGCTGACCTTAAAGCCTAGTAACTTCCTATTGACCCCAGAGGCTGGAAACTTTCCTAGAATGACCAAAGGTTCATGGAAAACACTTGACATTTGCCTGTAGACCAGGAGTGGGGTTTGCCTGGGTCTCCTGGACTTCTGGACCATTAGCTTAACACTGGAAGAAGCCACTCTTGAGAATCTTGGGCCGGGCATGCTGGTGCATGCCTGTACTCCCAGCAGCTTGGGAGGCTGAGGGAGGGTCGGGAGTTCAAAACCAGCCTCAGCAAAAGTGAGGCACTAAGCAACTTGGTGAGACCCCATCTCTAAATAAAATGGCTGGGATTGTGTCTCTGGTCAATTGCCCCTGAGTTCAATATCATGTTAGTTTTGATAGAGCCGAGACCTCTGAGACTTGGCTTCTGTTCTTGCTGGATGATCTGTCCTGTCATCTTTGGAGATGATGGGAGATGTCAACTTCTCGTGAGCTCAAGCCTTAAGTGCCACAGACCACCAAAATAGTGTTCCAACAAGATTCTGAAGTCTATGCATGGAGTAACCTGAAGTGGAAGGGTTGCTCTTAATGTAGATGGGGAAATGGTCTGGGAAAGTCTCCAAGGCTCAAATGGGTTTCCTGTCCTCATTTAAGGAGACCTCTGCCCCCTGTTCTACCTCCAAGGTCACCCCACACTTCTGGATCTTGTTTGGAGTAAGCCCGTGAAAGGCAGGTAATGACACTTGAAGCACGTGTGTATTGTCTTTTTTTTTTTTTTTTCAAGACAAAGGTCACCTACCACCCTTGGGTTCTGACTTTTACTTGGGTAGAGCTGAGACTCTTGGTTCAGAAAAACTTTGACCATAAAAGACGTTCACATAGGAAGAGCTACATTAATAAGGTCTTCTGACATGGAGAACCTGTCAGAGAGAGTACTTCTCTAGTTTCTTTCCAGTTCTCCTGCTCCTCCGTAGGAGCCTGGGAAGGTTTGAGAAGTCCAGCAAAGTCTTCCAGAACTGCCAAAGCTGTACCCTAGTTATGAGGACCCTAACTTGAGTCTACTCGAAGTAGGAGCATTGATGATTTTTCCCTCGTTACACTCCCTTCCCGTCACTCCTCTCTGCTCTTAACTCTTGATTTCCTTAGGGAGAAGTGTCCCCAGTAAAGGCCAGGGAACAACGACACTTGGCCTCTGAGCAGAGGGACGTAGAGGCTCAGGATGGTATCTGCTTGATGTCAACGCTGAAAACTGAACCTCCAAACTCCGTGAAGAGAACCTGGAGCAGGTTTAGTACGGCTCTCCCCACAACTTTCCTATCCCGAAAAACCCTAAACTTGGATCTCAAGTCAGGAATTATTTAGCAACTCTGTAAATCCAGACCTCTAAGAAGGTGGGGCTCCCACTGGGTCCCTTGGGTGTGTTCCCCTGGGCCCCGTTGTTTCTGGGGCAGTTCTCCCTCACCCTAACATGCTTGTGCACAAGCTCTGTGGAGCCTCCTAGCCACAGGGCAGGTCCCTTGCTGGTATCAACACTGTCCTGATGTCAAGTCCCCTATCCAACAGGAAGAGAAGTCCATGTCATAACCACCGACATCTTAACAGACCTGATACTGAATGTTCAGGAAGCCTGGGCAAACCAAGGACCCCTACCTGTATAAATGCAGGCTCATGAAGATTTTTAACTAAGACTTAAATATGCTCATGTTAGCAAAAAAGCATGCAGTTCTATGGAGGGTAACGAGTTCTTGACCACTAACGCAGAATTCTTGCAACAAGATGATTATCCTTGAATCCAGTGGACGTGATGTACAGGTCAGGGCCATGGGACAGGGAGAACTACTGGCAGTGGGGTTGTATAAATCTGTTGGATGCAGCTTATGCTGGTTTTGGGTCTGCAAAGAGTCCTCAATATTTCTAAAATGGTCATAGAAAGCATCAGAAAGGCACAATGTGGCTTTCCTCTCGGCAATAACCATATCAATGACATGGGTTGGGTCTTGTTTCTTATCCCTCAACCTCTCAAGTGTCCCTTAAACCTAGGTCTTGGTTTTCATATACTGCATTATGCAGACCTATGACATCTCTAACATATTCAGAAAAAACCAATTCCTCTACCAAATGACCCACAAGTAGTCACACTCCAAGTTGGCAGCCTTTTCCTCCACTGTTCAAGTCGGGATCCGAACATGGTCCATACGATGGTAGCTAGCAGACCACAAGCCCTCTAAATGGAATCGTTCCTTTTGTCCGCTGGCTGCTTGTCCTACACTAGACAGCCAATATCCTACAGATGTGCCCGGTACCTGTCATGGCTTCACGTTCCTGATTATGGTCCTCGACGCCTCCTCCTCCACCACCTCCTGAAACTGAGTGTGCTGTTAGTTCATCTTTTTTCTTTGAGGCTCTCTTAGCTTGGAGCAGGAATAGTGTCCCAAATCTACAACCCTCCAAAGGCTCTGTCTGTTGCATTGGCACTTGGGGTCGGGGAAGGAGGGCATGGTCACGGGGCACCAGCCTTGCCAGGTGAGGCCTGGAATGACCTGCAGAGTCTTCGGTACTGCTTGGGAACTTGGCTCTGATGTCTCCCAAAGATAGATGTCCATAGTTCTACCTTCTATCTACTGGTACCACAGTGCCTCAGATGAAAGGCTTGTCCTGTTGGCCTGACACCTAGTAGCCTGACTGCCCCATTGTACCAGGTGTGGGTTCCTGGATATAGATGAAATGCCAGTAGTCAGTTGGGTAATGGGTGAGACCACCTGGGCCTTCACTAGCTCCTGCTGAAGGAGTTCTTGTTCCTTCTCAAGGTCCTGCTTCCTAAGTATGACTCGGAAAGACTTCCATGAAGGTGATCACTTGTAGTGGCCTGTCTCAGAGGCACATGTTGGGGGTCACATTATGGACATGAGATTGCTACTTGATGAAACCAAAGATTTTTTTTCTCATTTATGAAGAATCTTTTCCCTGCTGGGTGGTCATTATGTGGGGACAAATGAGATCCTTGTTCTTGTTCACTGAATTCTACTAACTTGTTGAACAAGGTGTATAATCCAGCATTTCTAATTCTATGGTTAACACCGGGCACTTCCAGCTCCCTGTCCTGTTAACCATAGAAGTGGAATTTGCCCTCCATTGGGATGTGATGGATATTGGAAAATGCTGGACAACTCTCCTGGCAGCCATGGAAGATGAGAGAACATTGAGGAACATAATCCTTAATGTGTTCCTAGTTATCCTGCCAAGGCCATACAAGATAGTTCTACTTACCTTCTGTAGAACTGAATACACTGTGTATGGTCAGGATTAACTCTTACCATGGGAGTTTGGACAGTCTGCAATGCAAGGAAGGGTTCTTGGTCACTTTTAAAGACAAATACTGAAACACGTAAGAAAGAGTCTAGAAGAAGGTACAAGATGGCAGCAGCAGAAAGCTTTCTACTGAAGCTTCGCCTTTAGTGCTTGCCTTCATAGTAAGGTCCCATCCCAGCCTCTAACCCAAGAGTTGCATCAGAGGCTTGGGCAGGGCCAAACTGCAGCCAGTTGGTCAGATGGATGTGGTTATATCCCCTCTGGTCACCAGCCCTGAGAATCGCTGGACGGCCGAACCTCGGTGCACAACTGCCCCCATGAAACTCCCAGATCCAAGACCCTTGTTCTAAGGGTTTGTCTTTGTTCTAATAGGTGGCCTGTGTGGAAGGACCTTACTCCAACTTCCAACACTGGTCACCTTTGAGCATTTTTGCCACCCACTTAGATAGGACATCCATGGTCTAACCCTACAAAATCATGTGGCTGTCAAGTTTTCTAGACGGGCTCATCCAGAATGGAGGGTATCCTATAAGACAACCTGGACTCTGCATTTGGATCCTTCTGATTCCAGTCCACTTGGCTACTTGGCAAGAGTCCAAGGAAAGTGGTGGTCACTTCGTCTCGGGTCACATGTTGAAGCATGTGCCATGGTGTTCTGCCTCTGAGGATGCCGAGATTGCTCCTCACTTAAGTCCAACGGCCTTTCTTCTGTAAAGGGTCCACTCCTTGACTTGTGATTCATGTGGGGTAAAGGTTTGAGATCCCTGAAAGTGACTTTCTATTTCAACTGTAGAATCTGAACCTTGGGTATTGCGCTCCAGTCAGGTGTTATAAATACATTCCATACTTACCACGGAAATTCCTGAGTTTTCCTTCCGTAGTTCTAGAAATCGGACCTTTAGAGGGTTACTGACATAACCCTTTCCAGCTGTCTAGACAACAAGCGCCTCTTCAAACAGGCACTAACCCTGTTGATTATGAGCAGATATTCTTCTTGCATTCTTTGGACAAACTATGGTCAAGGCCCTCTTAACTTTCTCGACAGACTTGGACTCCTATCGAACGTACTGTGTATGTTTACTAGGAATACTTACTAAAGATGTGGGTGTTGGTTGAGGTCATTATCCCCAAATGATGTGGGTTTTCAGGAATCAGAGCTTTGTCTATGTAAGGGATCCATATTCTCAGGGATTTTTTTAGTCAGCTATTCTCAAGTTCCTACAGAATAAGTGTCCGCCATACTGTAGACCACAGTTTCATAACTGTGCCTAACAGGAGGGATCTGATCACCATGTTCTTCCATGATTTCACAAGAATTCCCAAAGAGTAGCCACTGTTAATGGTGTTCATGTCAATCATGGCAAGGTGAAGGCATCTGAGATGACCTGTCATTCTGATGAGTTCTGTGGATGAGCCAGGGAACTGGCCAGCCTGTCTTTCCAAAGTTTTGTGGCTCTTATTGGGCTCCACCAGTATTGTTCAGTCTTTAGTTTCAAGAAGCATCGCCCTGTCACCTAGAATCTGCAATCGCATCAGAGAATGACGGGCCTAAGGCAGTGGACCCCGAGAGGGTGACTTCTGGATTCCAGCCAAACACTGGAGGCTGACCTTCTTCAGTCATAGGACTGACCTTGTGTCTCTCAACTACACCTGAAGGGACGTTAGGACCTGACACTTAGGTTTGTGCCACTGCAAAGTCTTCCCCTATGGGAACACCTCAGGGACATAAACTACATGGAGCTACATCCATGGAATTTATCCCTAATGGTCCTCAGGTGCTTCCTGTGTACAAGCCCCCATGAAGGGAGGGCTGGGTGTCCCTTTCCTGCTCGGGCCCAGAACCGATGGTGCTACACCTGCACCACCTGTCCATGGCTGCCTGCCTCTGTATGAGAACCTCACATCTGAGTGAGTTCATGGACTCCTTGGGGCCAGGAACAAGATCTCTCCCTAAACTTGTGTCAAGGGGTGACCAAGGCTCTTCATACAACTAAGATGACTGCTCATGGCTCATGGCTTTCTGGACCATGGGTCTTTTTTCCTGAAAACTGTCTCAGATGGACAAGGGATAGAACTGAGGTCACCTAGGGCTTTGCTTCTGGGCATGACATTGATGTGGCCTTGCTAGGTAGCATGGCCCTTGCTCCACTGTGTTAGTACTCATTCCTGAAGGTGTCGAATGCTTGTGGGTTCAGGTCCTGTGTGTACCCACTTGATGAAATGACTAGCATTCCAGATGAGCAGTTGTCCTTCTCCCACAGAATCCTAGGAGGGGAGATGCCTCCAGTACCAGAAGGAATGGTTTCTCCCCCATTGAGAGCCCTGCTTCCCCTTTCTCATGTCGTCAGGCAAAAGTCACAAGTGTCCCTGGGCTTTCTCCACTATCTGGGGTGGAGACCCTAAATGTCACCTAATGACACTGGGGCAAGTCATTGTAGGATAGCCAAAGCTCAGCTGCCCCCCTTGACCATTCATTTGGCATAGGATCTCGAAGGCTGAGAATATTTGGAGTGAAGATGGCGAGAATCTAGAGAAGGAACCACATCTGTTCTAGGGTCCACCTTGGAGCATGGGAGGGTTGCCATGCCAGGTGCCTGGGCTTCCTCTTTCTAGTTCCACCAGCTCTGTGGAAGAGCCTGGGGACCCTCCTGGGGAAGGCAGAGCACTGAGCTTGCACAGAGCTATCCGAACTGGGCCCCCTTCATGGGGGTTGTGCTCTGTGGTTTTCCCTCCAGGTAAGAGGCCTCATTCCTTAAGCTTCAACTTTGTTCCTCTTCATTCACTTTTTCCCTTGTTAAACCCTGGAACAACTTTTTAAGAAAAAATGCTGCTGTGTCCCAGAGAAGATACTCTGAGGATGTGCACCTTGTGCGGGAGACTGAGATTTGGAAGGGCGGAGCTTTTGCCCCAGGTGTAAACAGAGGGAATCAAAGCACCGGCCCCTCGGAGCAGGAAGACAAACTGGTTCAGACTAAGGTGACTGTTCCCTAGGGTTCATCCAGGTCCTCCTGAAAAGTCCCGGGCTTGGTTCTTGGATCAGACACGGCTTGGCACTCAGAGCCAGAAGTATTGAAGTCTGTCCTGAGAGCTGGGGCTTCTGTCTGCACTTCTGTGGGCTTCTCCATGGGCTCCTAGATGAATCCTCCCTCACGTTGGCTGTGGAATTCACTTGTGTGCAGACTTGGTGGGGGCCTCCCTCCTGTTGGAAGGAGGATACCTCGTCATTGTCCCATAGGGTTCCTGTGTCAAAGGTAGACCAGACGGTCACTGTTCACAAAGTGATCCTTCACCACAGGCCTTTATCTTGGAGCACATGCAGCCCTGTCATGAGTGGGAATCTCCAACTTGCTCTCTAGAAACTTCCCTTTTAGTACAAAAAAAAACGGGAAATTTCTCATGAAACATTATCATGTTGAATGGCAACATAGGGCTCTTCTTGTTATAACCAGGAGGTGGCCTTTTCTTAATGGACAGGACCTCAGAACACTCATGGAACTTGAGAAACATCTCAATCATGGTAACCTGGTCTTTCATGTGGCCAGAAAGTCTTTGGTTTCACTTATAAAAACTTCAGAAATGCACAGAACCAGCCAGAGAAACGGCTGTTCCCATCGTGT
The DNA here is from genome assembly GCF_021218885.2 of Marmota monax. Lineage (NCBI taxonomy): Eukaryota > Metazoa > Chordata > Mammalia > Rodentia > Sciuridae > Marmota > Marmota monax. Next base: position 49,333 of record NW_026692601.1, read on the forward strand.
TCAGGGACCCAACTCTGACAGCTGGGACACGGTGTCTGGTTTCCTCACCAGCTCCTGTAGCTACCCCTTAAGGCAAACAAACATCTCCATCTGCAGCCTCCATGGTGGATGGACATGTATCTAACATCTTAATGTCTTTAGCATTCAAACTCAGCTTCTCCAGCATCCAGCACCATGTAGACAGTCAAGCCAAACTTTCACAAGGATCGCCAAAACTGGCTTGTTTAAATGGGGATCCAGATATGGCCTACACATCATGAGCAGAGGTTCCCCCACCTTTTCCCATGGCAATTTCTGTCTTCACTGTGTCCTAAGCAGATGTTTGCTTCAGTCCTCTGAATGGGAGACACTTTCCCCCATAAATCTAGCTTTCCAACCCTGAGAGCACAAGATTCTAGTTCTCAGGTAAAGAAACGAGAAGGGAAACGGCCTCCCTTGATAATGAGCCAGTTGGGACCTGACAGGCCTCACCTGGGCCCCCTCTCCCTGTCGTGATTCCTGGGAAACGTTTCTGGCTTGAGATGGAGTATTTCATGTGGTAGCTGTCAACAGACCCATGGTGGGGAGAAAGTAGGACAATTGCATATACTGTCGGAGCTGCAGTTGTGTCTCTCTGACTGAAGGTAACCTGATAATCTCCTGTGTCCTTCGGCAGTGGAGGTGCAGGGGCGGCCATTGGACTTCATTACTGAACTGCTGTTTCCATTTAGGATCTACCTAAATGATGCTTCTAGATCATTTTGGATTTGCTATGGCTTTGGGGAGCATGATGATCTGCACAACCTTCACTTTCTTACAAGCCAAAGAGCATCTCCATTTTTAAAAACTCTCCAGCTTCTCAACTCTCCGGGTTCTCAACACTCCTGTGTGCTGACAACCTGTCACTCGTGACCTGAGATGGAGATTGAACTTGTTCTATTGAAATTGTAGCAGCCTAAATGCTCTATGGTATCAAATGTGGATTTCTAGAGACAGAGTCTACGAAAGATACTGGGAAGGAAAAGCTTCCCACCCTATCCATTCCCCAATCATGGAGGATGGCGAACATTCCAAAGACCCTCTGACACTCCTCCCCAGTTGTAGGAAAAGTGCTGTTGGCCACTACTGAAGGCATTTGTGACTTGCCTTGGAAGATGAGTGAGTAAACAACAATAGTCTGACGTATTGGACAACATGGACCCCCTCATCTTGACACAAGACTGGAAATGCCCCAGTGAGATGACGATACCTTAAGGGGTTCTAATTGTCTAAGGATCATGGAGGAGCCTGATGTGACAGTAGAGGGCTGCTATCTTATTGTAGCTTTGGCTCAGAAGGTTGTCTGTCTTCGAGGTAGGGTCCCATCTGGGTTTGGAGAAGTCACTCTCCAGACTGTGTCCACTTGGCCACCCAGATCTGGCTCCCCCGCTTCTCGGTGGGCCGACTCGGAGCCAGTGGACGATGGAGGCTTTGCAGGTGTCCCAACTGCTCCATGGGGAGCTCTACCACCAAAAACCACTGGGACGTTACTTGGCTTTTCTAAACAACATACATCCATAGTGTCCAGTTCATATGGAGGTTGTATGGAGGGTGTTACCAGCTCTTGGTGTTTCCAGATCAGCGTTGGGTTCTCCTGATCGATTGGCAATAGAGATCACCAAGAGGTGACCGATAGGGTTGGGACAAGGCTCTGCTGGGACTTCTGCTGGAGACGAGGGGAGACGATGCATGGGTGAGGGTTCCTAAACCAGCTCTCCAAAGACATGACGAAGCTAAGGGAAATGGGCTCAGGTAGGCACATGACCCCAGGAGTTCTGCACCTGGCTCCTCTGCCCCAGCACCAGGGTTTGCACAGGAGATCTGCTCAGCCTTGGGCCTCTGCTCGATGGGAGAGGGATCCTAGGCACGTGGAGGTCGGCAGCACAGATCACAAAGCTGATAGACACGTTCAGTATCAGCCTCCCAGGAACGCTGTGTCAGTCAAGGCTGGACATATTGTGCATGTGGGGTTTTTTGTAGATAAACTCTGGAAGAGTCGGCTCCTGAGCTGGTCATGGGTGGAAATCCTTACTGACAGCAGTTCTTGCTGGGCAGAAAGTCTTGGTGGGGAACAAGGGTTCTCCCTGCCCTGTCTCGACAGGGGCGTAGTACATGATGGAAAGCGTGGTCTTCACCTTGGTTAACTCCAAGCATTCCTATCCCCTGTCTTACATGGGAACTTAAAAGAATGACAATAGCCCCACCTGCCACTTTCTAAAACTTTTCCTAATGGGCTAATGCAGAATGTGGGACAACCTCTAAAATGACAAGGACGCTTGGTTCCTTTTTATGCCAGCCTCCATTATTCTCTGCCTGCATGGTGGGCTCTGTCATTGGGGGCTCTCACTGCCCTGTGTGACCTGTGTGACCAGGTGTGCCGACCATGACAGATTGAGACCAAAACCCCAGCCCAAAGGAGTGGTCACTGAGGGATAGTTATAGCCTCCAGCTTAATTCTACAGTGGTTACTGAGGCTGCAGGTCCAGAAAAGGGACTAGTCCTTTTATCCTGTGCCGTACCTGAGAGGTCCTTATTAAAATCCTGCCTTTGTGGCTTTCGCCAACTTGAGGTTATCTCCAATGGCCATGTCTCGGTGGCCTCAACTTGTGTCTGACATTCCCAAGTTGTTCTGACTCTCCTTGAGTACAAAGCCAGAGTTATATAGGCCAAGTGTGCCCCTCGCCCCTGCCTCAGGCTGAGAATCAGAGGTGACCTAACATTTCCCCCATGACCTGCCTGATTCCCACCTCCTGGTTCTAAAACCTCATTTTGGCTCACTCCAACTTCAGGGCTAGAAATCGGACTATCTTCTGAATCTAGGATTATGTGAAAAGAATGTGACTGCAAAACTGAGCTTTGTTCTGTTTTGGTCTCCAGCTCCTGGTTGACTTTTATTTTTCAGCTGAATGTCAAGAGCCAGCCACTCCTTGGTGTGTAGGGTTGGGGAGAAACGAGGGATAGACCTGAGCACCGCTCTCTGGCCTGCTGCCGTGGGCTTAGTGTGCATGCCCTCCTGGTTCCAATGACCTCTATCACCATCATTGGTGCTTATTCTGGAAGGTTGGCTTCTTACGGGTTCAGGCCCTGTGTGCACCCAAATGACCAAAGACCTTTCATTCCAAGCAGGCAATTGACTAGGGGGTCCCTGGGAACATCAGAATCGTCGTTCCCATGGAACCCCTTAGGTGAGGAGAAGCCCTGGGGACATCTCCAGAGCCAGAGGATAGGGATCCTGCCATGTTCAAAGCCCTGCTTCCCTTTCCTCTTCCATATGTCCTCAGATCAGGGGTCACAAGTAGCCTGTGGCTTTTTACACTGTGGGCAGAGACCCTAAATGTCACATAACGATGCTCGGGGCAACGATGGGTTTTTGTCACTGCAACACAAACTCGGCTACCTGTGACTGACCATCTGGCCTCTAGTCTCTCTGGTAAAGTCTGGACAAAATATCTGGGGGCAAGAAGGACTTTGACGGTGAACTTGTTTCAGTTGGAAGGAGTGGCATCTATGGAGCTGTCAGTCTTGATGTTGAGAAATCTGTCACTTTTGTCTGCTCTCCTGACTTCTCCCACTTTCTCTAGTCTCAGGGCTGCACAGGGAAGCCTGGGGACACCTGTCACCCGTGGATGAGCTTTTCCGCTAATCAGAGCTGTAGCCGATCAGTGGGTTATCAAGATGGCTGCACCTCAAGATCAGTTCTGTGGTGATGCAAGTAATCGAGTTCTAACTCTCTGCTTGGCTCCTCACCTTGTGAGAAATGCAGGCGTGTCCTCGGGGCTCATGAGGCACTATGTATGGAGAGCTGAGGCCGAGAAGGCAGAGTCGGTGTCAGCCTGAGTGGCCACTAACAGAAACTGAACCTCAGACTGCAACGAGAGGGAGGAAAAGCAGGCTCAAGGGTCCTGGTCCATCTTCTGCAGAGAAATCCTGAACTGTCTTCAGGTCAGAAGTGATCTGGCAGTGGGGCCATGATGTGGGAGTTGAGGCTAGGGTGCCTTAGTGTTTTCTGGGGTGTCTTCTGGGCTCCATTGTTCCAGGGTGAGTTCCCCTCACTCTGGATCCACCTATGGGCAGCTTGATGGGCGCCTCCTGGCCGTGTGGGTCAGGCTTCTGGTGTTGGCACCATTCTGGATTGTAGCCTCTGTTGGGGAACCACCCTGGACCACCAGTGCCAGACGGACCTGACACTGAAATCCTATGAATGACTGTCCTTGGTTTGCCTCAGCTTCCCTGGTGTGAGGAAGAGACTGCCAGATGTGGGGGTCACACCTATAGTCCCAGTGGCTTGGGAGGATCAAAAGCTCAAGGCCAGCCTCAGAAACTTGGCCCTATGTAATATAGCCAGACTGGGTCTCAAAAGGGTTTGGGGGGATGTGACTCAGGCACTTAGCACACCTGTGTTCATTTCCCAGTACCAAAAAGAACACCCTAAGACCCTGTACTGACACTCCTACCCCAAAAATTAACCAAAGTAATCATCTCAGTGTGGCATGGTCTAGAGCTGTCTTAATCTCTCGTATTTGGAATACACAGAGGGCACTATGTCCCACATAGCTTTATGACCTCTGGACCCCAAATACACTTTCAAGTGCCTCAATCTTTCACTGACTTTTTGAGGAAAGAATTCCCCATCCTGCACACGATAGCTCACATTTTCTCTTACTGTGAGGAATATTCTCTAGATTTGGAGGAACACACTCGGTCCTCCTAGCACTTAATTGCTAGACTTTAGCTCTCATCTTGGATTCATCTCCAGCACTTCATGGTCAGTGGGGAAGATTCCAAGGATGATGGAGGAAAGGGTGACTTCTCCCAAGGTCCTAAGTGCTGCTGTGTTGGGCTTTCCCTTTGGACAGGAGGCTTGACCATCTTTCACAGAGGATTGGTTAGTTCCTGTCACTGTGGCTCTTTGAAGTAGAGCCCGTGGTTGACCAGATGCCTCTTCTCCCAAGCCTCCACTAATACTGACTCCTGAATATTCAAGGCTCCCTGAACATTCTGCCTTGGGCTTCCCTAGTATCCCACTCCTTGCCTCTTAAGATATCTATTCTCAAAGTGGAGACTGAAAAAACAGGAAAGCGCTTCCTGCCAAAAAGCTTGGATCTTGAAGTCACGTTTTTCCTTGACTTCAGAAAACTAAAAATATGTTTCAAGTGGGTCCTAGAATGAAGGACTGCATTCCTTCTGCTCATTGGGGGTTGACTCTGCCTCCATCTCTGCCTTCTGGCTCCCAGGAAATGTGTGTGCCCTCGACAATTGGGGGTCCAGCTGGGCTGACCTGCTCCACAAGTAGCAGGTGGGTCAGGCAGGACTTGGGCCCAGATTGTGACCTTCCCTCACTGCAAGAAGGGCCAGAATTTTCCCTTTTTAGAAATGTCATTGTGGGGAAAAGCCAGGGCCTTCAGTGACATTTCCAGAATGAAGCCTGCAGTCGGGACAAAGGCTGTGTACCTACTGCCTGGGGACCCCCACCCCCCACCCCTACCCCATGCCACTCTGGGGGGAACTGGAAATGCACACCCAAGTGGCTGTAGCAACTGTGTGGCACCTGGTGAGCCAACTGCCCAGTTAGTCTAGACCTGTCTCTCCTTGGTCACCAACCCAATTAGTCAATGGATGAGACAGGCTCGGTGGACATACCCATCTGGGTCTTAGAGGCAATGTTTCCAAGACTTTTGTCCAGTTTCCCTCCACACATTCAGGGTCTGGAACCCAGGAGAGATGGGGATGGGAGATGGTGTCTGACTTCACGTGGGGTCTTCACTTTAGGAATTTGCTGAAGAACTTTGGCTGACAGTGACACCCGAATTGTCAAAGACTTTCTTTCCTTCGCTAACTTTTGTCCTTAATTCTAATTAATGTGATACACTATTGACATGCATGTTAAACCATCTCTGCATCCATGGGATTAAAGCAAGCTGGTCATGCTATGTGATCTTAATCTGTTGAATACAACTGGCTAATATATTAAGGGTGTTTGTATCTGAATTCATCAGGAATACCAGTCTGCAGTTCTTGATGGTTCCTTGTCTAGTTGTAGATGGAGTGATGCTGGATTCCTAGAATGGATCTGTAAATGTTCCACTTTCTATCTCATGGAATAACTTGAGGGACATTGGCATTTGTTTTTTAAATGTCTGGAATTCAGCTGAGAATCCATCTGATCCTGTGCTGCTTTACTGGAAGGCTTTTGAAAACTGCTTCTATCACATTGCTATTTACTAGTCCTGCTTAGGCTATTTCCTCTTGATAAATCTTTGGAGCAAGATCTACATCTTCTAGGTATTCCAACTTGTAAGTCTGCTTTCAAAATAGTCCACAACTCTCTGGATTTTTGTAACATCTGTGGGGATCTCCTTTTACACTTCGAACTTCATTTGGGTTGTCTTTGATTGGGTTAAGGGCTTATCAAACTCTGAAAAGACAGGATCAGTGAGACAATTAAACTACAATGTCTCATGGAGTTTTTAAATCTTTTTTGTCTGGGGTTCTGAATGATTCCTGTACCTGGATGTCAATCGCATGCTTGAGGCTTAAAAGTTGTTTTCCTGAAGAGGCTACTCATTCTATTAGCTTGCGTCTTTCCACACTCAAGTTCCAATTACTTTAATCCTATTTATAAATTCTTACTGTTCCCAGACTACTTGTATCTTCTGGTCATACTTATATTCTCTAATATTATCTGAATGTTCAAAGCTGGCCACTTTGTCTTACAACTGAGATTCCATCTTCAGCATAGTCTACTCTGAACTTCCAACTGGATATCTTAACCACCATCTTTCGTTTGAGATTCCTGTTTGGTTCTTAACATTTGTCTCCTTATTGTCTTTGCACTCAGATCCTGTGCCGACTTCCTTAACTCAATTGTGTTTTGTGTGCTTGGAATTCAGAGACCATTTCTCCTTCAAATACTAAAGTGGATGAAATGGAAATATCTTAAGAGTCATTTGCTGATGGATCACGACCTCAAGGACGCAGCCAGTTACCTCATGCATGTCATAGTCCTGTGACGGGTTTTCTGCATCTGTTGGGATGGATTTCTTTTCCACTCTCATGTGTTGGACTTCGTAGGGTGCACAGCCTTGTTTCTAAAGCGTCCTAGAGTGATCTAGATGGAGACCCCTTTAGGTGTGGTATCCACAGCCTCTGTTAATTCTTGCTATAGAAGTGGGCATCCATTGTTGGAACTGAGACCTGCTCCAGCCATGCCTACTTGAGGCTCTTGTCAGTTGTGCCGCAGTCTGGCTGGGCACAATCAGGAGCCACTTGTCAAAAGAAACTAACTTTATTTTTAGAACCACACACGCCAAACAAAATAGCCTCTCAGGAAAAACCCTCAGAGCCTCAACTGCCACCACCGGCTTTCCACAAGCCTCTCTCTCCCACACAAGCTTCTCTCCACCTCCCACAATCCTCCTGCTCTTGAGGCCGATTGGCTGGGTCACGTGGGTGGAGCCAAAAAAGTCCCCCAATGAGCAGCTCCGTGGTCTGAAAGGGCAGGGAAACAGTCCAATGAGCATCACCGCAGAGGAGCAAATCAGCTAGATGTTGCTGGGGCCGAGGAGCCAATCAGCTAGATGTTGCTGGGGCCGCTGTGAGCCAATCATAAGCCAGCAGCTGGAAGTTTGCTGGCAGCTGGAAGTTTGCTGGGGCCCCTTTGGCTGTGGCTCTCAACATCTCCCCCTCTCTGTTTAAACAACAAGCATGTGGCTTAGGGACCGTGCCTGTTAGGCAGTCCAATTCAACATATGGTCCTTACCCGTCATCGGATGAACTGACCTCTAGGCGTCAGCCTCCTGTCTTAGGTTGGTACCACTGCAATTGGATCATACCCGTCACTGACTACAGGTCCAGCATACAGCCATACTTGTGGATAGGCCTTTGCACCTGTGGGGGGGTGAGGTTCTTTGCCTCACCTTTGTTGGCCCCCAAATTTTAGACCATCACTAGTAGAGGAGGATGCAAAATGCCATGACATTAAGCCAATTGAGGGCTCCTTTGAAAAATTGTACCACCGGTGACACCATCAGCAAAAATACTCCAGCACTACCACAATTCGCTGTACCAACAGATAGTTCACAATGCATACAGGTGAGCTCACAATGTGTCCAGGCAAGTTCTGCAAGCAGTTCAGTGATGGCTATTGTAGAAGCTGTAGATTGGTTTTATCTTTGACTTCACCAGCACTGGGATGAAGATAGGAATTCTGGCAATAATGGCTAAAGAAAAAATTATGTAACATTCCAGAAGGCACTAAAAGAAAACAATTTTCTTAACAATTTACATTGTCTTCACCGGCACTGGGATGAAGATAGGAATTCTGGCAATAATGGCTAAAGAAAAAATTATGTAACATTACAGAAGGCACTAAAAGAAAACAATTTTCTTAACAATTTACATTATCTTTAAGAGAATTATTAAATATAATGAAAAGGAAAGGTGAAACTAAACAAACAGATCTGTTAACCTTCTTTTTTGTTTACATATTAAAACAATCCTCAACAGTTGTTTACCCAATTTAAATTAAACCATATAAATCACGTGAAAAAAAATATTTGGATCCATTTTATCATGAGCGCTCATCATATATGATATATGGACATATATACATTCAAACATATAACACAAAACACAAGTGTGCACACATACTATAATACATACAACACATAACATTATAGTAAAGGCCTTATAACTTTTTGCAGGTGAAATCTCCATTGCAATGTTTAAAAACTCTATAGTCAAAAAATAGAACTGATCAGCAAAACATTAACCTAGGTCTGTATGAGCTCAAAAAACAAAATAGAACTTCATTATATGGCAAAGGGCAATAATAAAATAGATATTGAAAAAAGCATCCTGGTTCTGTTGCAGATGTAAGAATAGCCAAACTGGAGTTTTGGATATCAGTTGTTATGGATTTGAGCCAAATCATCTTCTTTTTGGTCTGTAGAAATCGCTTTAGTTAATCTTTCTGGAATCCAAATCGGCTGCTGTTCTCCCTGTGGAAACACATAAACAGACCCCCGACTCCAGACAATCACTGGGTCAGGACCTTGGTTAATCTCTCTGGAATCCAAATCGGCTGCTGTTCTCCCTGTGGAAACACACAAACAGACCCCCGACTCCAGACAATTACTGGGTCAGGACCTTTCCATTGTCCTGTTAGAATATCCTTCCAAGGTACCTTGGGCTTATGTACATTTTTTGGACACATATGCCTTTCCGCAGCACTAAGTCCTGATGAATCCAAATTTAAAAAGTTTAGAGTAAAAAGGGTTATTTTAAGTTTATCTTTGGGGAATATATACCCCTTCCCAATTCCTTCTTTTTGCTTTAATAAGTACATTTTAATAGTTTGATGAGCTCTTTCAACTATGCCTTGTCCCTGTGGATTGTATGGGATTCCTGTTATATGAGTAATGCCAAATGTTGAGCAAAAATGTTTAAAAGAGGTAGAAGTATAACCAGGGGCATTATCTGTTTTTAACTGTTTTGGAACACCCACAGTGGCAAAATTTTGTAAGCAATGAGCTATAACATCTTTAGTTTTTTCTCCGGCATGAAGGGAGCCCATCAAAAATCCAGAAGAAGTATCAACTGTAACATGCAAATATTTTAATTTTCCAAATTCTGGCAAGTGTGTGACGTCCATCTGCCAAATATGGTTAGGTATCAATCCTCTAGGATTGACTCCAAGATTAACTTGTGGTAAAAAGGTCACACAATTTTGACATTGTTTTATTATTTGTCTAGCTTGTTCCTTAGTTATTTTAAAATGCTTTTGTAAAGTATTAGCATTGACATGGAACTTTTTATGAAAATTTATAGCTTTTTCTATTGTGGAGAAAATATGTATGTCATGTGTAGTTTTATCTGCTAAATCATTGCCCAAACTAAGGGCTCCAGGCAATCCTGTATGTGCCCTGATATGTCCTATAAAGAATGGATCTTTTCTGTCCCAGATTAGACTTTGTATAGTGGAAAGCAAAGAGAAAACAGTAGAAGAAGGGGAAATCCTACCAGCATCTTCAAGAGATACTATAGCATTAACTACATACTGACTATCAGAAAATAAATTCAATACAGAATCTTTAAACATCACAAAAGCTTGTAAAACTGCATTAAGCTCTACCTTTTGAGCTGATTGTTTGGGTACTAAAAATGTAAAAGTTTGATCAGGGGTATCTACTGCTGCTGTACCATTATTTGACCCATCAGTGAATATATTTGGAGCATTCATGATAGGTGTTTTTCTTGTCATTTTTGGAAAAATTACAGGATGCAATGACCAAAAAGACAATAAAGGATTAGATGGTAAGTGGTTATCAAATGAAACATTAGATTTGCACATGATTATTGCCCAAGTATTTAACTCATTAGATAACTCATCAATTTGATTCATAGTATATGGAGTAATAATTTTATTGGGAGAAATTCCAAACACTCCCTTTGCTGCTTTTATTCCTTTGAGTATTAATTGTCCTACAGCCTCAGGATACCTAGTAAGAATAGTGTTAGGAGAATAAGATAAATGTATCCATAATAATGGACCTTCTTGCCAAAATACTCCTGTAGGAATATTTTTTGTTGGTAGTACAATAAATAATAAAGGCAAACTTATATCAATTCTATCCAAATGCATATTTTCCATATATGTTTCAATGATTTTTAATGCCTTTCTTGCTTCAGGCGTTAACATTAGGGGTGAATTTGGATCTGATGGACCTTTTAGGATATCAAATAAAGGTCCCAACTCTCCTGTTGGTATACCTAAATAAGGCCTTATCCAATTTATGTCTCCTAATAACTTTTGAAAGTCATTAAGTGATTTGAGTTGATCTACTCGTATTTGAATTTTTGGTGGACGGACCATGGTTGAGGATAATAGAACTCCTAAATAATTAATTGGAAAATTTAATTGTACTTTATCTATTGCTATCTCCAGATTATAATTTTTAAATAAGTTTGTAAGTATGGCATAACATTCTAGCAATGTGTTTTTATCTTTGTGTGCTAATAATACATCATCCATATAGTGAAATATTTGTAGTTCAGGATTTTGATTTCTAAGTGGCTGGATTACTTTGTTAACATAAATTTGACACATAGTTGGGCTGTTAGCCATCCCTTGAGGGAGTACTTTCCATTCATATCTCTGATCAGGACCTTCATGATTCAGTGCAGGGATAGTAAATGCAAAACGTCGACTATCCTCAGGATGAATTGGAATTGAAAAAAAACAATCTTTAATATCTATAACTAAAACATACCAGGTTTTTGGCAAAGCAGACAACTGAGGAATCCCTGATTGAGCAGGTCCCATAATAACCATCTCATTATTAATGGCTCTTAAATCTTGCAATAATCTCCATTTACCAGATTTCTTTTTGATGACAAAAATGGGAGTATTATGGGGAGATACAGAAGGTTGTATATGTCCTTCTGCTAATTGTTGTTTGACCAGGTCATGGGCTGCTTGTATCTTTTCTTTAGTCAGGGGCCACTGAGGAACCCATACTGGTCTTTCTGATTTCCACGTAATTTTTATTGTCTCAGTGGCCCTTTATGAAAATCCAACCCATGTCTGTCTGTTCCTTGATCTATTTGTATTGGTGCTGCTATACCTTGTTCTTGTTTTTCTAATCTTTTTCCTTTCCTAAAACCTTGTCTAGTCATAATAGTGGGTGCATTTTGGTTGATGTTATTTGTTAATGTCAAACCTAATTGATTTAGGACATCTCGTCCCCATAAATTTATAGGAAGATGATCCAATACATATGGCTGTATAGTTCCTTCACATCCTTCAGGATCCTTCCAATCTAATACCATTGCACTTCTATGGGGATTAGTTGCCACTCCTAGGCCTCGAAGCGTTTGAGTGGCTTGTTGTAATGGCCAATGTTTTGGCCATTCTTGACGAGAGACGATGCTAAGGTCTGCACCTGTATCCAGTAGCCCATTAAATTCTTGTCCTTGAATATTTAGTTTTAGCATGGGGCGAGAATCTAAATTTAAAGAAAGCATAGCCCAATCTACACCTGTGGAGCCTAATCCCTTGGAACCTCTTTCTACAGTATGACTGGAAAATTTATCATGTAGGCTGGGTATTATTAGTAACTGTGCTATTCTATCTCCTGGTGAAATTACTGATATACCCTTTGGAGAACTGGCTATAATTTTTATTTCACCTTCATAATCGGGATCAATTACCCCAGGACTTATCATAAGTCCTTTTACAGTAGAAGAGCTGCATCCCAATAATAAGCCTACTGTTCCTTTGGGAAGAGGTCCTTTCACCCCTGTGGGAATGATTTGAACTCCCATCTCTGGAGTTAGTACTGCTCTGGCGGAGGCGCAGATGTCCAACCCTGCACTCCATCTGGTTTGTCTGATGAGGGATCTGATGGACAATGTGTCCTGGGCACTACACTGATGGGGTTGCTGGGTTCCTCCAGTGCTCCGTATATTTGTGGTTTTGGGCCCCGGAGCATTGGGCCCCCCTGTCCATTTTTTGGCAATGGAGCCCGATGCCTTTCTCCATGATATCGTGGATAAACACCTGGTCCTTGTTCGTTTTTTGATAATGGAGTACCCTCTATAGTGGTTTGAGAATGGCATTCATTAGCCCAATGTCTCCCTCTACAGCATCGTGGGAAAATACCTGGTATTCTACTCCTTTGATACCTAGTTTTGTTAAACCCTCCTCCAATGGGGCAATTCCTTTTAAAATGTCCTGTTTGTTCACAATTGTAGCATGTTCTTGGCCTGGCATCTAAAGCCTGTTTTACTGCAGCTGACACAATTTGCCCTTGTTCATTAATGTCTCTGGCATCTAAAGCCTGTTTTACTGCAGCTGCCATGACTTGCTCTTGTTCATTAATGTCTCTACATAATTTAATATTTGTGTTTAAATCTTCATGTTTCCATGGTCTAATGATATCTCTGCACCAACGATTCGCTTGCTCATAAGCCAGGTGTTTTAGTAATGGCATTGCTTGTTCTGTATTCCCAAAAACTCTGGTTGCTGTTTGAATAAGCCTATCTACAAATTCAGCATAAGGTTCATTAGCTCCTTGTATTACCTTAGATAATTGACCTTGTAAACCTCCATGTCCTTGTAAAGTCTTCCATGCCTTAATGGCATCTGCAGCAATTTGTGCGTATACGCCAGGATCATATGTAATTTGTTGCTGCTGATCCTCATAAGGTCCCTTTCCTAACAACATATCTAGATTTCTCTGAGGATAACCAGCTGCTGCATTTCGACTAGCCATCTCCTTGCAAAATTCCTCATTGGCAACCTTCCATAACAGGTATTGTCCTCCATTTAGCACAGCTTTACACATATTAGCCCAATCTGCTGGCGTCATGTTCAAGTTGTTAATGGATTCGACCATGCTTACAGTGAAGGGTGCTTGAGGACCATAGGTTGTTACAGCCTCTTTTAGCTGCTTCACTGTTTTGAAATTTAAAACTTGGTAAAATCGCTGCCCTCCTGCCTCAAATACAGGGCATGTTAATATTTGAGATCTTGTCTCAGGATCCCAACTATCAACTGCGGGGGTTGGGGGCCTCCCGGCATATGGAGGTGGCGCTGTTGGTTGGACACTTATGCCCTCTGGTGATAGAAAGGTGTTAGTAGCAGTCTCCTGTAGAGGTGGTGCTGTTGGTTGGACACTTACACCCTCTGGTGATAGGAAGGTGTTAGTAGCAGTCTCCTGTTGTAACTTTCCCCCTGATGGCTTTTTCTGTTTTACACTTTCTTTCTCTCTCTGACTAGCTTGAGAGGCCTTCTCTTTTACTTGAATCTTTTCCTCTGTCTGACTAACTTGAGAGACCTTCTCTTTTACTTGAATCATTATGTCTTCTCCTTCCTCTACCATTGTCTGAACTGAAGGCTTTGGACTAAGCAAACAAGATACGAATGTCCACAATGGCAATGTGCCAACTGGCAGAGTCCCTGGGCTTTTCTTTTCTATTCTTTTTAAATCTTCACCATGATGGTTCCATTGTGATATATTTTACAACTCCTCCTTAAAAAGCCATGGGCTACATTTTTGTATTGTATCAACGTATGCCCTGACTGCTCTTGATTTTACTGGGATGCCTCCTTCCTCTAACAATTTACTTAACACTCTTTCAGTTTGTTTTTTACTAATTTCTGATCCCATATTTCTACTATAATGCAACCCAACAAGATGACGCCAAACAAAACCGAGACAGAATGAAATAAAAAGGGAACAACAAAAAGTCATTATAGCCTTTCTATCCTCCTGACATGTGCATCCTTCCTTTCTCCCTATCTGTTCCTCAGACGTAAATAGTTTTTCCTCAGATGTGAGCGGTTTTTCTTCCGTCTCACTCATCTCCAGGGACAGGCAACTTAAAACAAAAGTGAAGCAAAATAAAAGAGGAATCTTAAAATGGCTACCCATCCTCTCGCCCTGCCCTCAGGGGCGAGCAGTTTCACTTACCCTCAGTCGCTCCCCGTGCGAGCCACCAAATGCCGCAGTCTGGCTGGGCACAATCAGGAGCCACTTGTCAAAAGAAACTAACTTTATTTTTAGAACCACACACGCCAAACAAAATAGCCTCTCAGGAAAAACCCTCAGAGCCTCAACTGCCACCACCGGCTTTCCACAAGCCTCTCTCTCCCACACAAGCTTCTCTCCACCTCCCACAATCCTCCTGCTCTTGAGGCCGATTGGCTGGGTCACATGGGCGGAGCCAAAAAAGTCCCCCAATGAGCAGCTCCGTGGTCTGAAAGGGCAGGGAAACAGTCCAATGAGCATCACCGCAGAGGAGCCAATCAGCTAGATGTTGCTGGGGCCGAGGAGCCAATCAGCTAGATGTTGCTGGGGCCGCTGTGAGCCAATCATCAGCCAGCAGCTGGAAGTTTGCTGGGGCCCCTTTGGCTGTGGCTCTCAACATCTTGGAGGTTTTCTCTCACCTGTTCTCTGTATTAGAGTACAGCTGACGTCAGAGTGTGGCTAACTGGAGAAAGTCTGCTGTCTTTTGGTGGCTTTAGTTCAGAATCCATACCCTGTGAACCTAGTTTCTCCTTAGATCCCTCCCTAGCACTCTCAGAAAAGGGGAAAGGACGATGATGAAAGCAAAGTCCAATACAGCATCTAAATACCTGGTGTCTACTACAACACCTAGGATGCTAATTAGCACAAAAACAGGAAGGGTGGGCTCAGCAATTGCCAACAGTTAAACCAATAAATAACCATGAACCACATCTGGCACTAAGGAAAGAAGATTCTTAATGAAACTGTCTCCACCAAGTCTCAAACAGTCCACAAGAATAGATGGCATTGCCTGTGTCCAACTGTTCTTTTTTTTTTTTTTTTTTTTGGGGGGGTGCTATGTACCAAGAAAGCAAGGGCTGGGTTGTATTGGCCACTTTCTTGTGTTGCTTGCTGAGCTGGTAGCTGGAGTGGCCAAAAATAAAGCTGGTTGAAATAGCTGTTTCCCTTCTCACCAGTAAGATGGAATAACTGTCAAATGAAATTCTGTCTGGACAAGATCATATGGATGCACCCCCAGGGTAGGGCTCCCACAGTTCTACGAAGGGCATTCCAGTTTCTGGAACTCACTGGGCCTCACGGGCTTCATTGGGTGGTATCATCACTGAAGAGATCGCCCACTCCTGGGGCCAGGCAGATGCCAGTCTGGGCTGGGAGCCTGGGTCTTAGGAGCCTCCCAAGAATCCCTGTCATGGGGTGGGGACTAAGCCTGCAGAGTCTGTATTCACAGGCAGCAGAGTGTGGGGAGGGTTGGATCCCCCGCGTGTACTCACACCTGCCTGATTGGTTTCCCAGCCCTCCTCAGCCAATCACATGAGCCGCCAGACTCAAAGGGAGAGCGTGTTGCACTCCCCTGTCTTTTCTGACTCGAATACCCTGGGTACAATCTGCTGTGTCCATTTCACATGTGGTCTATGTCCACCTTAGACGATGAGTACAGGAATGTGCTAGAACAAGGTGGCGGCCTAAACGTGGCTTCTGCTTCTACTCTCCACTTGCCAATTGAGAAGTTAAAAAGCACTTTTCAATACCAGGGTGTTGTGCAGCCTCTGATTTTGCTAAGTTCAGGCTGCTTTTTTGATCTACAGGCTCTTCCATACTAGATGTCCCCTTTGCAGCCAACCAGTGCTACGGCTGCTGCCACCACCATAGCAGGCTTGACCCCAATGTACTTTCTTGTTCTCTGTTCAATGCTCCCAAATTTGAGTCTGTCCAGTACTAAAGTTCAGTAAGTCCCCTCTTTCACCAGAGAGCAGTACTCCCTCAGCTTGTATCCCAAGCCATGGAGCAGCTGGAGATGGACTTCTCTAGCATCTGAATCTCCCAGTCTCCCAGTTCAACAGGAAGCAGATGGCCCTCCTAGGGCGGGGGGCACCACCTGCCCTCCCAATTTGACAGGCTGCTTGCAGGCAGGCAGGGTGGGGGAGAGCCAGAGTCCAGCTGTCTGTGGCCAGGTGGAGCTGACCATCCTCCTAGGACCCCCTTGCCTCCTGCTCCAGGCTATTCAAAGCTCTACATTAAGACTTTGCTCCTGTGAACACACAAGGGCACATGCTACGCTGGATCCAGGAGCAGGGGTGGCAATTTGCAGGCAGGAAGCAAGAAGAGTGCACTTCCTCTTGTATCTTTGGGAACCCAGCTGCTGTGGTATGAGGCCAACGCTGACCCAGCCTTCTGTGTCTGCAGGGAGGCTGGCCAGCTGGGCCCCCAGGCCTCAGTTGGCAACTCCACTGTCTTCTCCCCCGCAGCCTGAGCTGGAATCCTGGCCCAGGTGTCCAGTCCACCCCTGTCTGGGTGGAAGGACTGATGCAGGAGGCTCAACTTTATACCCAACCACATCCTGTTCTCAGAACTCCAGGGACATCACACTCTTGTCCACATCTAATTGTGTTTTCCTCTCAATGACATCTTGAGCTTGGCCTCATTTACTATGTCAAATATCCTTGACTCATGAGCTTAAGCAGAGTGATTAAGACACACCTGGTTTCTGGTCTCCGTGTGCATAGTGCTGTCAGTCATAGCCAACCCCCTTGTCCCGGTGAGTTGGGTCCAGAATGCAATGAAGAACCAGCTCTCCCAGGTCCAGGCTCTGGTTTCTCTCTGCTCTCTGTGAAAGGTGGGAGACCTGCTCTGCAAGGAGGCTTTCCCATCTGCTTTCAAGATAACCTCAGTGGCGGGAACCAGACAGGATTGGCTGACCACATACCCACTGTTCTATGGGTGGCTGTTGAGCATCCTTGGACCTTGGCGTTCGCCCATTCACTGGACTTTTCTGCAGAATCCTTTTATTTCCCTTGTCATCTCCATTCTCAGGAAAGAATGGAGATAAAGTGTCCTACTGCTTCCCCCGACACCAAAAAAAAAAGCAAAAAACAAAAAACAAAAACAAAAAAAAAACATGAACTTGTAACTTGTCCAAAGTGTTTAAAAAACACTGAATATAAAAATAAAATATCTTAGAAGAAAAGGTTGAATTTAAACCCTTACTGGGGTATTTTCTCATCCTTCCTACACTTGGGGGGGAGGAGAGGGGGAGGGGATGCTGCTCTCAACTGGAGGCACCGCTGGACTTATTTCTGTATCCAAAGCAGAGAGCAAGGCAAGGGTCACACCAGAGCCGAGTCCCCACCATCCGTAGGAAGGGGGATAGACCTTTCCTTATATCATCCTTAAAGGGTTTAGGCCTTCAATGGCATTATGGTAATGAAGCCTAGCTTTAGGGACAAGGACTAAATCCCTATTGCCTCGGTACCCCAAGCAGCCTTATGACTAGCTTGCAGACTACAATCGTCTAAATGTGTGTAGTGAACTACTTGATTGCATTTTGGGTCAAGAGGCATCCAGGTGCGTTACAGGCTGGGGTGCTGTGATGCAAATCAGCTTGTCCCCTTAGCAAGGAGGATTTCTATTAGGGCAAGATACCTCCTTGCCTGGAACCAGATACAGGTTGGGTAAACACACCGGGAGGCAGAGGGGCAGCATGCCTTCCTTCCCCTGGCAGCCACGTGATGTGAAAGCACAAGTCTATACCCTGCCCTCTGAGGGTTCTATTCACCTCACATGGTTCCTACACTAGCATAGATGGTGCCCCTCATCTGCCACTGCCACAGCAAGTGTCTGCTGAGTATCTTGGCTCAATTGGCCATCTTGGTTTAGATGGTCCCAGGATGCTGAGGATGTACACCCTAAAAAAACCATATTCTGACCTTGGTGTGCTAAACTTGCTGCTCCATGGTAGCTCTGTGGACATAACTCTGAGAATATGCATTTGCTGAGAGCCATAGCCAAGTCAGAATGAAGCATGGCATTTTTGCCAGAATGGATTGGTTGAGAGGTGACAGCAGCAAGCCATTGAGATGATGATGGTTATGTTAAGCTGTGTATTCAATTGTATATGAGATCCCTGCTGTCTGCCTCAGGAACAGGCTACTTTGGAGTTCTCCCAGGGATTCCTGGGGAGTTCGCATTCCTTGAGGAAGTGCCAGAGGAGGGTTTTCCCTTTGGTGTGTGGTGTGTCCCGGGAGAAGGCTGCGTGCATGGCATTCATGGGAGTTCAGAAATAAAGTTTGTTCTTGCTTGAGTGGCTCATGATTTGTGCCCAGCCAGATGGCGGCATTTGGTGGCCCGTAGGGGAACGCCTGAAGCTTGGAGGTAAGTAAAACTGTGCGCCCCTGAGGGAAGGCGAGAGAATGGGTGACCATTTCAAAAAACAATGTGTTCTTGTTTTGATTTGTTTTGTTTTTATTTCAAGCTGCCTATCCCTAGGACTTTCTCAGGCAAACTGGGAAAAAATGGTTGGTTCAAGGTTTGAAGTTGTTTGCCCCTGAGGATAGACCACGAATATACATTTAAAAAATAGGAAAATTTATACAACAATTTTTTGTTCCTTTTTTTTTTTTTTTGCTTTGGTTTTGTTTTGAGTTATCTGTTTGAGTTACGTTATCCTTGTAGCAGAAATATGGGGTCAGAAATTAGCAAAAAACAAACCAAAAGAATGTTAAGTAAATTGTTAGAGGAAGGAGGCACCCCAGTAAAACCAAAAAGAGGGCATACGTTGATACAATACAAAAATGTAGCCCATGGCTTTTTAAAGAGGAGTTGTTGAATATATCACAATGGGACAATCATGGTGAAGATTTAAGGCACAGGGAAAAGAAAAACCCAGGAACTCTGCCAGTTGGCACATTGTCATTGTGGATGATGATACGATTTTGTTTGCCTAGTCCAAAGCTTTCAGTTCAGATTATGGTAGAAGACATATTAGATCAGGAAAAAGAGGAGGTCTCTTGAGATAGTCAGAAAGGGGAAGAAAGTCTAGAGCAGAAAAAGCGATCAGGGAAAAAGTTACAACAGGAGGCTGCTACTAACACCTTTCTATCACCAGAGGGCGTAAGTGTCCAACCAACAGCTCCACCTATGGGGCCCTCAACCTTCGTAGTTGATAGATGGGATCCTGAGACAGGACCTCAAAGATTAGCATGCCCTGTATTTGACAGGCAGGAGGGCAGCGAATTCACCATGTTTTAGATTTCAAAATAGTGAAGCAGCTAAAAGAGGCTGTAACAACCTATGGTCCTCAAGCACCCTTCACTGTAAGCATGGTGGAATCCATTACCAACTTGAACATGACGCCAGCAGATTGGGCTAGTATGTGTAAAGCTGTGCTAAATGGAGGACAATACCTGTTATGGAAGGTTGCCAATGAGGAATTCTGCAAGGAGATGGCTAGGCGAAATGCAGCAGCTGTTTATCCTCAGAGAAATCTAGATATGTTGTTAGGAAAGGGACCTTATGAGGATCAGCAGCAACAAATTGCATATGATCCTGGTGTATATGCACAAATTGCTGTAGATGCAGTTAGGGCATGGAAGACTTTACAAGGACATGGAGATTTACAAGATCAATTATCTAAGATAATACAAGGAGCTAATGAACCTTACGCTGAATTTGTAGATAGGCTTATTCAAAGAGCTACCAGAGTTTTTGGGAATACAGAACAAGCAATGCCATTAATAAAACAACTGGCTTATGAGCAAGCAAATTGTTGGTGCAGATAAGTCATTAGACCATGGAAACATGAAGATTTAAACACATATTAAATTATGTAGAGACATTAATGAACAAGGGCAAGTCGTGGCAGCTGCAGTACAAGAGGTTTTAGATGCCAGTCCAAAAATATTCTACAATTGTGAACAAACAGGACATTTTAAAAGGAATTACCCCATAGGAGGAGGGTTTAACAAAACTAGGTATCAAAGGAGTAGAATACCGGGTATTTGACCACGATGCCATAGAGGGAGATATTGGGCTAATGAATGCCATTCTCAAACCACCATAGAGGGTACTCCATTATCAAAAAACGAACAAGAACCAGGTGTTTATCCACAATATCATGGAGAAAGACATCAGGCTCTGTTGCCAAAAAATGGACAGGGGGGCCCAATGCTCCAGGGCCCAAGACCACAAATATACGGAGCACTGGAGGAACCCAGCAACCCCATCAGGGTAGTGCCCAGGACACATTGTCCATTAGATCCCTCATCAGACAAACCAGAGGGAGCACAGGGTTGGACATCTGCACCTCTGCCAGAGCAGTACTAACTCCAGAGATGGGAGTTCAAATAATTCCCACAGGGGTAAAAGGGCCTCTTCCCCAAGGAAGAGTAGGCTTATTATTGGGACTCACTTCTTCTACTATAAAAGGACTTATGATAAGTCCTGGGGTAATTGATCCCGATTATGAAGGTGAAATAAAAATTATAGCCAGTTCTCCAAAGGGTATATCAGTAATTTCACCAGGAGATAGAATAGCACAGTTACTAATAATACCCAGCCTACATGATAAATTTTCCAGTCATACTGTAGAAAGAGGTTCCAAGGGATTAGGCTCCACAGGTGTAGATTGGGCTATGCTTTCTTTAAATTTAGATTCTCGCCCAATGCTAAAACAAAATATTCAAGGACAAGAATTTAATGGGCTACTGGATACAGGTGCAGAACTTAGCATCATATCTCGTCAACAATGGCCAAAACATTGGCCATTACAACAAGCCACTCAAACGCTTTGAGACCTAGGAGTGGAGACTAATCCCCATAGAAGTGCAATGGTATTAGATTGGAAGGATCCTGAAGGATGTGAATGAACTATACAGCCATATGTATTGGATCATCTTCCCATAAATTTATGGGGACGAGATTTCCTAGATCAATTAGGTTTGACATTAACAAATAACAACCAAAATGTACCCACTATTATGACTAGGCAAGGTTTTAGGAAAGGAAAAGGATTAGAAAAACAAGAACGAGGTATAGCAGCACCAATACAAAAGATCAAGGAATGGACAGACATGGGCTGGATTTTCAGAAAGGGCCACTGAGACAATTAAAATTACTTGGAAATCAGAAAGACCAGTATGGGTTCCTCAGTGGCCCCTGACTAAAGAAAAGATACAAGCAGCCCATGACCTGGTCAAACAACAATTAGTGGAAGGACATATACAACCTTCTGTATCTCCCCATAATACTCCCATTTTTGTCATCAAAAAGAAATCTGGTAAATGGAGATTATTGAAAGATTTAAGAGCCATTAATAATGAGATGATTATTATGGGACCTGCTCAATCAGGGATTCCTCAATTGTCTGCTTTGCCAAAAACCTGGTATGTTTTAGCTATAGATATTAAAGATTTTTTTTTTCAATTCCAATTCATCCTGAGGATAGTCGACGTTTTGCATTTACTATCCCTGCACTGAATCATGAAGGTCCTGATCAGAGATATGAATGGAAAGTACTCCCTCAAGGGATGGCTAACAGCCCAACTATGTGTCAAATTTATGTTAACAAAGTAATCCAGCCACTTAGAAATCAAAATCCTGAACTACAAATATTTCACTATATGGATGATGTATTATTAGCACACAAAGATAAAAACACATTGCTAGAATGTTATGCCACACTTACAAACTTATTTAAAAATTATAATCTAGAGATAGCAATAGATAAAGTACAATTAAATTTTCCAATTAATTATTTAGGAGTTCTATTATCCTCAACCATGGTCCGTCCACCAAAAATTCAAATACGAGTAGATCAACTCAAATCACTTAATGACTTTCAAAAGTTATTAGGAGACATAAATTGGATAAGGCCTTATTTAGGTATACCAACAGGAGAGTTGGGACCTTTATTTGATATCCTAAAAGGTCCATCAGATCCAAATTCACCCCTAATGTTAACGCCTGAAGCAAGAAAGGCATTAAAAATCATTGAAACATATATGGAAAATATGCATTTGGATAGAATTGATATAAGTTTGCCTTTATTATTTATTGTACTACCAACAAAAAATATTCCTACAGGAGTATTTTGGCAAGAAGGTCCATTATTATGGATACATTTATCTTATTCTCCTAACACTATTCTTACTAGGTATCCTGAGGCTATAGGACAATTAATACTCAAAGGAATAAAAGCAGCAAAGGGAGTGTTTGGAATTTCTCCCAATAAAATTATTACTCCATATACTATGAATCAAATTGATGAGTTAGCTAATGAGTTAAATACTTGGGCAATAATCATGTGCAAATCTAATGTTTTGAGATTTTGGAGGGAAGATGGCAGCGAGGGGAGTTCATTGCCCCCGTGTGCCGCGTCACTGTGTGGGAGTATGACAAGTCAGGATGGCTAAAGGCTATCTTGTTAGGAATTTCCAGCAATAGTGGGGTGCTCCAGAACCTGGAGGAAGGATTTCCATTGCACGAGGATTGGCTATGCGGACTCAAACGCGAGAGATTTGTTGCACGGAGGGTAACACTGCGTATTCAGCAAATCACCCCGCGGCTAGAGTCTGCAGCGTGCGCTGGGAAACGAGGAGGAGATAGTGGCGCAGGGATACAGCGCTGCAGTTTCTGCCAGCTGTGCAAGCACCGTACTCAGTGCTGAATTCTGGGTTCGAGATGGGGAAAGGAAGCGGTCCATTTCAGTTCTCCACACCAGTCAGACCACAGAGGAGGCCAGCGGCCACCATCTTGGAGAGCTGACGTCACCATCCCTGTTTTCGACTGACCGCAGCTCATTCAGCCATAGATCAGGTAATTTCAGGCTGCCATTCGCCTGCGGCTTGCAGACAGATTACTCAGGCTCAGTGCCTGAGTGCTTCTTGGAGCCTGCTCTTATCAGAGCATACACCGAGCACGGAGCGGCTGAGTTCCAGCTCCCGGAACTGCCCTGGCCCAGGGCTAAGGAGCCCACAGAAACTGCTTCTTGGAGCCTGCTCTTATCAGAGCATACACCAAGCACGGAGCGGCTGAGTTCCGGCTCCCGGAACTGCTCTGGACCAGGGCTAAGGAGCCCGTGGAAACTGCTTCTCGGTCCGGGTCCTGCTGAGGGCCAGTCAGGACTCACCCTTTGCTTTGGTTACCCGGCAAAGGGAACGAAATGCTGCCATTCACATAGGATACCAACATGGCAGAGATGTCATCAGAAAGTGGCGGAGGAGAGAACTTCATCAATACCAGCGGCGACAGAAAGAGTTGGTCTCCTGGTAGGGAGGGTGAGGCACAGACACCCGAGTCTCTCTCGAATTGTTGTCGAGCCAGAGGGGAGGAGCCGGGCCGCCACCTGCACCCGGAGCAGGCCCAGTGGCTGGCCGGCGTGGTGATCGCGTGACCCCAATTGGAGAGGGTGTGGAGCGGAGCCGCCACCCGCGCCCGCAAGGTGGGCAGACCCGCGACCCAGTGGTACACGGGCGTGGTAGGAGGGGCAGGGCAGAGCCGCCGCCCGCGCCTGCAAGGTAAGCAGACCTGCGACAGACTGGCGGGTCAGGCCCAGCAGCCTGCCAGCGTGGTACACACGTCACCCCAACTGGAGTAGGGGCAGAGCAGAGCCTTTGCCCGCGCCCGGATCAGGCCCTGCCGGTGTGGTGGTCACGTGACCCCAATTGGAGTGGGGGTGGAGTGGAACCGCCACCCTTGCCCGCAGGGTGAGCAGACCTGCGACCAACCTGCAGATCAGGCCCAGCGGTCGGCAGGCGTGGTACACACGTCACCCCAATTGGAGTAGGGGCAGAGCAGAGTCACCACCCGTGCCAGGAACAGGCCCAGCGACCTGCCAGCGTGGTAGTCACAACACCCCAATTGGAGTAGGGGCAGAGCAGAGCCGCCACCCATGCCCGAAAGGTGGGCAGACCTGCGACCGACCAGCAGGACAGGCCCAGTGGCCTGCCGGTGCGACAGACACGTCACCCCATTTGGAGTAGGGGCAGAGCAAAGCCACCACCCACACCTGCAGGGTAGGCAGACCTGCAGCCAACTGGCGGATCAGGCCCGGTGGCCTGCCAGCGTGGTACACTTGTCACCCCAATTGGAGTAAGGAGAGAGCAGAGCCGCCGCCCACGCCTGCAAGGTAGGCAGACCGCCGCCCTACCGTGCAAGGGAGACTTTTCAACTATACAAGAGCAATATAAATATAGGAGAAAAAACTTCAAAACACACAGTTTCACCAAGCAGAAAGAAACGCAAGCAGTATGAAAAGACAAGGAAAGAAAGGAACACAAGCAATGCAGGTCAACTCAACTTTAGAAGAGGTAACAGCTGCAGCAGATGGAATGTCAGATAAAGAATTCTGGATATATATGCTTCAGATGATCTGGAGTATCAAGGAAGACATTAGACAGCAAAATCAGACAATGAAAGATCACTTCGACAATGAATTACACAAACAAATCCAGGAAGCAAAGGATCCACTATACAGGGAGATGGAGGTTATAAAAAACAAACAAACAGAAATCCTAGAAATGCAGGAAGCAATAAACCAACTTAAAAACTCAATGGAGAATACTACCAGCAGAGTAGAACACTTAGAAGATAGAACATCAGACAATGAAGACAAAGTATTTCAACTGGAAAA
Organism: Marmota monax; assembly: GCF_021218885.2. NCBI lineage: Eukaryota > Metazoa > Chordata > Mammalia > Rodentia > Sciuridae > Marmota > Marmota monax. Next base: position 74,287 of record NW_026692601.1, read on the forward strand.
GAACATAGACAGCTCAGCAAGACTGTTAAGAAACCATGAGCAGAACATCCAAGAAATATGGGATAACATTAAGAGACCAAACTTAAGAGTCATTGGGATACAGGAAGGTACAGAGCTCCAAACCAAAGGAATGAGCAGTCTATTCAATGAAATAATATGAGAAAACTTCTCAGACTTGAAGAAGGAGACAGAATCCCAAATCCTAGAAGCCTACAGGATGCCAAATGTGCAAAATCATAAGAGATCCACACCTAGACACATTATAATGAAGATGCCCAACCTACAGAATAAGGAGAGAATTTTAAAAGCTAAAGAGAAAGGAAGCAGATTACATTTAGGGGTAAGCCAATCAGGATAACAGCTGATCTTTCAACACAGACTCTGAAAGCTAGAATATCCTGGAATAACATATTTCAAACACTGAAAGAAAATGGGTTCCAACCAAGAATTGTGTATCCAGTGAAATTAAGCTTCAGGATGGAAGATGAAATTAAAACCTTCCACGATAAACAAAAGTTTAAAGAATTCGCAGCTAGAAAACCATCTCTTCAAAACATCCTCGCCAAAGCATTACAGGAAGAGGAAATGGAAAATAGCAATGAAAACCAACAGTGGGAGGTAGGACAGTAAAGGGGGGGGGAAATAATCAAAGAGGAAAACAAACCATGTTTAGTAACAGAAATAAACAAATATGGCTGGAAGAACAACCCATATCTCAATAATAACCCTAAATGTTAATAGCTTAAACTCACCAATTAAGAGACACAGGCTAGTAGAATGGATCACAAAACAAGACCCAACAATATGCTGCCTACAGGAGACGCATTTGATAGGAAAAGACATATATAGGCTGAAGGTGAAAGGTTGGGAAAAATCATATCATTCATATGGACTTCGGAAACCAGCAGGAGTGTCCATACTCATATCAAATAAAATAGATTTCAAGCCAACGTTAATCAAAAGGGATAAAGAGGGACACTACATACTGCTTAAGGGAACCATACACCAACAAGACATAACAATCATAAATATTTATGCCCCAAACAATGGTGCAGCTATGTTCCTCAAACAAACTCTTCTCAAGTTCAAGAGTCTAATAGACCACCATACCATAAACATGGGAGACTTCAACACACCTCTCTCGCCACTGGACAGATCTTCCAAACAAAAGTTGAATAAGGAAATTATAGAACTCAATAACACTATTAATAACCTAGACCTAATTGACATATATAGAGTATACCACCCAACATCAAGCAGTTACACTTTTTTCTCAGCAGCACATGGATCCTTCTCAAAAATAGATCATATATTATGTCACAGGGAAACTCTTAGACAATATAAAGGAGTAGAGATAATACCATGCATCTTATCTGATCATAATGGAATGAAACTGAAAATCAACGATAAAAGAAGGAAGGAAAAAGCATACATCACTTAGAGAATGAACAATAGGTTACTGAATGATCAATGGGTTATAGAAGACATCAAGGAAGAAATTAAAAAATTCTTAGAGATAAATGAAAACACAGACACAACATATCAGAATCTATGGGACACATTGAAAGCAGTTCTAAGAGGAAAATTCATTGCTTGGAGTTCATTCCTTAAAAAAAGAAAAAACCAACAAATAAATGATATCACACTTCATCTCAAAATCCTTGAAAAAGAAGAGCAAAACAACAGCAAAAGAAGTAGAAGGCAAGAAATAATTAAAATCAGAGCTGAAATTAATGAAATCGAAACAAAAGAAACAATTGAAAAAATTGACAAAACTAAAAGTTGGTTCTTTGAAAAAATAAACAAAATCGACAGACCCTTAGCCATGCTAGCGAAGAGAAGAAGAGAGAGAACTCAAATTACTAGCATACGGGATGAAAAAGGCAATATCACAACAGACACTTCAGAAATACAGAAGATAATCAAAAACTATTTTGAATCCTTATACTCCAATAAATTAGAAGATAGTGAAGGCATAGATAAATTTCTTAAGTCATATGATCTGCCCAGATTGAGTTAGGAGGATATAGACAACCTAAACAGACCAATATCAATTGAGGAAATAGAAGAAACCATCAAAAGACTGCCAACTAAGAAAAGACCAGGACCGGATGGGTATACAGCAGAATTTTACAAAACCTTTAAAGAAGAACTAATACCAATACTTTTCAAGCTACTTCAGGAAATAGAAAAGGAGGGAGAACTTCCAAATTCATTCTATGAGGCCAACATCACCCTGATACCTAAACCAGACAAAGACACTTCAAAGAAAGAAAACTACAGACCAATATCTCTAATGAACCTAGATGCAAAAATCCTCAATAAAATTCTGGCGAATCGGATACAAAAACATATCAAAAAAATTGTACACCATGATCAAGTAGGATTCATCCCTGGGATGCAAGGCTGGTTCAATATACGGAAATCAATAAATGTTATTCACCACATCAATAGACTTAAAAATAAGAACCATATGATCATCCCGATAGATGCGGAAAAAGCATTTGACAAAGTACAGCATCCCTTTATGTTCAAAACTCTAGAAAAACTAGGGATAACAGGAACATACCTCAATATTGTAAACGCAATCTATGCTAAGCCTCAGGCTAGCATCATTCTGAATGGAGAAAAACTGAAGGCATTCCCTCTAAAATCTGGAACAAGACAGGGATGCCCTCTCTCTCCACTTCTGTTCAACATAGTTCTCGAAACACTGGCCAGAGCAATTAGACAGACGAAAGAAATTAAAGGCATAAAAATAGGAAAAGAAGAACTTAAATTATCACTATTTGCAGATGATATGATTCTATATCTAGCAGACCCAAAAGGCTCTACAAAGAAACTATTAGAGCTAATAAATGAATTCAGCAAAGTGGCAGGATTTAAAATCAACACGCATAAATCAAAGGCATTCCTGTATATCAGCGACAAATCCTCTGAAATGGAAATGAGGACAACCACTCCATTCAAAATATCTTCAAAAAAAATAAAATACTTGGGAATCAACCGAACAAAAGAGGTGAAAGACTTATACAATGAAAACTACAGAACCCTAAAGAGAGAAATAGAAGAAGATCTTAGAAGATGGAAAAATATACCCTGTTCATGGATAGGCAGAACTAACATCATCAAAATGGCGATATTACCAAAAGTTCTCTATAGGTTTAATGCAATGCCAATCAAAATCCCAACGGCATTTCTTGTAGAAATAGAGAAAGCAATCATGAAATTCATATGGAAAAATAAAAGACCCAGAATAGCAAAAACAATGCTAAGCAGGAAGTGTGAATCAGGCGGTATAGCGATACCAGACTTCAAACTATACTACAGAGCAATAGTAACAAAAACAGCATGGTACTGGTACCAAAACAGGCGGGTGGACCAATGGTACAGAATAGAGGACACAGAAACCAATCCACAAAACTACAACTATCTTATATTTGATAAAGGGGCTAAAAGCATGCAATGGAGGAAGGATAGCATCTTCAACAAATGGTGCTGGGAAAACTGGAAATCCATATGCAACAAAATGAAACTGAATCCCTTTCTCTCGCCATGCACAAAAGTGAATTCAAAATGGATCAAGGAGCTTGATATCAAATCAGAGACGCGCCGTCTGATAGAAGAAAAAGTTGGCTACGATCTACATTCGGTGGGGTCGGGCTCCAAATTCCTCAATAGGACACCCATAGCACAAAAGTTAATAACTAGAATCAACAATGGGACTTACTCAAACTAAAAAGTTTTTTCTCAGCAAAAGAAACAATAAGAGAGGTAAATAGGGAGCCTACACCCTGGGAACAAATCTTTACTCCTCACACTTCAGATACAGCCCTAATATCCAGAGTATACAAAGAACTCAAAAAATTAGACAGTAAGAGAACAAACATCCCAATCAACAAATGGGCCAAGGACCTGAACAGACACTTCTCAGAGGAGGACATACAGTCAATCAACAAGTACATGAAAAAATGCTCAACATCTCTAGCTGTCAGAGAAATGCAAATCAAAACCACCCTAAGATACCATCTCACTCCAGTAAGATTGGCAGCCATTATGAAGTCAAACAACAACAAGTGCTGGCGAGGATGTGGGGAAAAGGGTACACTTGTACATTGCTGGTGGGACTGCAGATTGGTGCAGCCAATTTGGAAAGCAGTATGGAGATTTCTTGGAAAGCTGGGAATGGAGCCACCATTTGACCCAGCTATTCCCCTTCTTGGTCTATTCCCTAAATACCTAAAAAGAGCATGCTACAGGGACACTGCTACATCGATGTTCATAGCAGCACAGTTCACAATAGCAAGACTGTGGAACCAACCTAGATGCCCTTCAATAGATGAATGGATAAAAAAATGTGGCATTTATACACAATGGAGTATTACTCTGCATTAAAAAATGACAAAATCATAGAATTTACAGGGAAATGGATGGCATTAGAGCAGATTATGCTAAGTGAATCTAGCCAATCCGTAAAAAACAAATGCCAAATATCTTCTTTGATACAAGGAGAGTAACTAAGATCAGAGTAGGGATGAAGAGCAGGAGAAGAAGATTAACATTTAACAGGGATGAGAGGTGGGAGGGAAAGGGAGAGAGAAGGGAAATTGCATGGTAATGGAAGGAGACCCTCAGGGTTATACAGTGGAGGGGGTAGAGAAAGAGGAGGGGAGGGGAGGGGAGAGGTGGGGAGGGGGGAGGGGGGAGGATGGGAAAGGCAGCGGAGCACAACAGACACTAGTATGGCAATATGTAAATCAATGGATGTGTAACTGATGTGATTCTGCAATCTGTGTATGGGGTGAAGGTGGGAGTTCATAACCCACTTGAATCAAAGTGTGGAATATGATATGTCAAGAAATTTGTAATGTTCTGAACAACCCACAATAAAAAATTAAAAAAAAAAAAAAGAACACAACCTGGGTCAACATAAGATAAGGAGTTATCACCTACAGGATAGAGAGATAGACATTAAAGCCCAGTGCTCTTAATATAAGGCTGTTAACTTATTTGCTGGATGCTTAAGATCAAGTTTTTAAAGTTAGTTAAATTAAAAGGGCCAAGAAAACCAATATTCAGCTCTTGCCCTCTGAGTCAGTCTGAATCAGGGAATAGGGGACTTATCAAAAGGGCTCAGCAACTCTAGGCCACATAACCTCCTGAGCAGGGAAATTCATGAGACCAGTGGAGGACAGAAAGCCAATCGGTGCATTTGCTATAAAGAGGAGGGTCATTAGAAAAGGGAGACATCCCTGATGCTTCTGAGGGAAGCCATATGGTCAAGCAAGTCCTGGACCCATCCTAGTGCAAATGGCACTAGCAGAACTGAAAAGCTGCTATGAAGTTCCCGAGGACTCCCAGGATAACTCAGCTGACTGTAAACAATAGGTAGAAACAAAAGTCAGTTTGACTTGCTTCATCTGAAACACTTAGCAAAGACAGTCAAAGCCAAAGCACAGCTGTTCCTGGACATCTTAAATGATAATAATAGTTAAATGTAACTTCCATAAATAAGTAGACTGGAGGCTACAAAAGAGATTCTTAGACAGAAATGCCTGATAACTGTCAAAGGGACTGCTAGAATAGTTTTAGTCTAAGGCCTTTATTTCTAGCCAACGCAGGTAGGCTTGATGTTTGCTAATATGGTTATCCAGCCCTAAGTAGCAGAATTAAAGATTTCTCTATTAGACACAGAGGTCATACTAGTAAAAGGATTTTGCAGGATCAGATGGCATTAAATTATTAAACTATATCTTAAAGAAAAAGACATCTGTAACCCTACATGTTAGTTGTTGTGTTGACATCCCTGACATTTCTGACAATGTGACAAACATCCTTAAAGATTTACCTGCTCAGATGGAAGCCATGTCCTCAGCAACTTTTTCGTGGAAACAATATCCTAGCTCCTAGTTCCTGGTACTGCCTGATGGAAAACATTGTTAATCTTTGTCTTGGCCATTATACTCATTGGCATATTCCTGTGCTGTGGCATTTATTACTGCATCAATATGGTTCCAGTACTAATAAGTTCTTGTTTCTCTTATAGACCACCCATCACTCAAATGGCCCTCCAGCCTATTACTTCTCAATTAGACTTTCATCATGGACCACTCGATAGACCCGATATTTTTAAGGGGGACTCCAAACTGCTTGCCCCACGCCGTCCCTTTTCAGCCTGAAGAAGCCAGAAAGATTCTCTTTGTCCCCCTTCCTCACAGCAGTAAGGAGTTCCCAAATTAGGAAAAAAAAAATTTGAAGCACAACTAGGATGGTTTGAACATTGGTTTAACAAATCCCCATGGTTAACTACTTTGCTATCCACCATAGCGGGACCTTTAATTATTTTGCTGATAATCCTGACGTTTGGACACTGCATACTCAATAGATTGGTGCAGTTTATAAAAAAAAAAAAAAAAACTTTCTGTAATTCAAACTATGGTCCTTACTCAGCAATACCAGTTGCTTCAACAACAGACAGGGTCACAAACAAGCTTAATCCAAGAACCTGAGCAAGCAGGACAATGGATATAAGATTCTATCCATGATAAAGAAAAAGGGGGGAATGAGAGACCCCAGCCCAATAACTTTAGGCCCAGTTACAAAATCATCAAGGCTTGCTTTTGCACCTGCACAGGCATCAGATGTGTTTTTCAGATAATCAGTTAAGTGTAACCGATTAGGAAAGAACAGGATGGTTGGAAAAGAACCGGCACGGTTGAGCAAACGGAAGCATACAGTGAAAAATAAGTGGTTTTTATGTGGTTTTCCAGGAACCTATAGTGAAAAACAAGTTTACCCTTTAAGTGACCTATATGCTGGATTCAAAAGAGCCAATGAGATACCTGCTACTGTGCTAGGCGGGAAACTGACCACTGTACCCTATAAAAGATCTGTACCCCAAAGCCCGGTGTGCCAGTTCACCTAAGCTCCGGCTGAGGTGTTGCTGAGCACCCGCAGGCACCTGTGTATTAATAAACTTGCCTCTTGCTTTTGCAGCCAGTGTTTCATGTGGTTCACTTTGGACAGGGACTCTGAGGGTCTTTCAATGGTTCTTACCCATCATCGGAAAACTGACTTTTAGGCGTCAGCCTCCTGTCTTAGGTTGATACCACTGCAATTGGATCATACCCGTCACTGACTACCGGTCCAGCATATAGCCATACTTGTGGATAGGCCTATGTACCAGTGGGGGGGTGAGGTTCTTTGCCTCACCTCTGTTGGCCCCCAAATTTGGCCCTTGGTGCCGGTGGGGGGGTGAGGTCCTTTACCTCACCTCTGTTGGCCCCCAAAATTAGACCACCACTAGTAGAAGGGAGGAGGATACAGAAATGTCATGACAACAAGTCAATTAACGGCTCCTAGGAAAAATTGCATCACTGGTGACACATCAGCAAAGATACGCTAGCACTACCATAATTCGCTGCATCAACAAATAGATCACAAAGCATACAAGTGATACATAGTCCAGGCAAGTTCTTTAAGCAGTTCAAAGCAGAGGAATCTATCAATATGTCCATATCCTCCCAAAATAAAGCATACAAGTGATACATAGTCCAGGCAAGTTCTGTAAGCAGTTCAAAGCAGAGGAATCTATCAATATGTCCATATCCTTCCAAAATAAATCGACTCATTGATTGAGCATTACTTGTTGAGTTATAAATCATTGATGTATCAGTTTACACGGTTTGTTGTGATAACTCTCGAAGAAGTTGTAGTTTGGTTTTATCTTTGTCTTCACCAGCACTGGGATTAAAATAGGAATTTTGACAATGATGCTAAAAAAAAAAATATGTAACATTTCAACAGGTACTATGAAAACAATATTTAGAACAATTTACATTATCCTGAACAGAATTATTAAATATAATGAAAAGGAAAGGTGAAAGTAAACAAACAGATATGTTAACCTTTTATTTGTTCATATATTAAAACAATCCTCAACAGCTGTTTACCCAAATTAAATTAAACTATTAAAATCACTTGAATAAAAAAAAAAAATTTTTGGATCCATGTGCACGAGCGCTCCTCCTATGTGATATATGGACATACACACATACATACATACAACACAAAACAGTAGTGTGCACACGTAACATATAACACATAAGACAATAGTAAAGGCCTTGTAGCTTTACCTAGGTGAAATCTCCATTGCAATGTTCAAAAACTCCACAGTCAAAAAATAAAACTGATCAGAAAAAACATTAACATAGGTCTGTATGAGCTCAAAAATAAAATAGAACTTTATGATGTGGGAAAAAGCAATAATAAAATAGATATTGAAAAAAACATCCTGGTTAATCACTGTTGCAGATGTAAGAATAGCCAAGCTGGAGATCTGGATATCAGCTGTTATGGATTTGAATCGAATCATCTTCCTTTTGGTCTGTAGAAATTGTTTTGGTTAATCTCTCTGGAATCCAAATCAGCTGCTGTTCTTCCTGTGGAAAAACACAAACAGAGCCCCGACTCCAGACTATCACTGGGTCAGGACCTTTCCATTGTCCTGTTAGAATATCTTTCCAAAGTACCTTAGGCTTATGTACATTTTTTGGATACAAATGTCTTTCTGCAGCACTAAGCCCTGATGAATCCAAATTTAAAAAGTTTAGAGTAAAAAGGGTTATTTTAAGTTTATCTTTGGGGGATATATATCCCTTTCCAATTCCCTCCTTTTGTTTTAATAAGTACATTTTAATAGTTTGATGAGCTCTTTCAACTATGCCTTGTCCTTGTGGATTGTATGGAATTCCTGTTATGTGAGTAATGCCAAATGATGAGCAAAATTGTTTAAAAGAGGTGGACGTATAACCAGGACCCTTATCGGTTTTTAACTGTTTCGGAACGCCCACAGTGGCAAAATTTTGTAAGCAATGAGCTATAACATCTTTAGTTTTTTCTCCGGCATGAAGGGAGCCCATCAGAAATCCGGAAGAAGTATCAACTGTAACATGTAAATATTTTAATTTTCCAAATTCTGGCAAGTGTGTGACATCCATCTGCCAAATATGGTTAGGTATCAGTCCTCTAGGATTGACTCCAAGATTAACTTGTGGTAAAAAGGTCACACAATTTTGACATTGTTTTATTATTTGTCTAGCTTGTTCCTTAGTTATTTTAAAATGCTTTTGTAAAGTATTAGCATTGACATGGAACCTTTTATGAAAATTTATAGCTTTTTCTATTGTGGAGAAAATATGTATGTCATGTGTAGATTTATCTGCTAAATCATTGCCCAAACTAAGGGCTCCAGGCAATCCTGTATGTGCCCTGATATGTCCTATAAAGAATGGATCTTTTCTGTCCCAGATTAGACTTTGCATAGTAGAAAACAAAGGGAAAACAGTAGAAGAAGGGGAAATCCTACCAGCATCTTCAAGGGATACTATAGCATTAACTACATACTGACTATCAGAAAATAAATTAAATACAGAATCTTTAAACATCATAAAAGCTTGTAATACTGCATTAAGCTCTACCTTTTGAGCTGAAATATTTGTAGTTCAGGATTTTGATTTCTAAGTGGCTGGATTGCTTTGTTAACATAAATTTGACACATAGTTGGGCTGTTAGCCATCCCTTGAGGGAGTACTTTCCATTCATATCTCTGATCAGGACCTTCATGATTTGGTGCAGGGATAGTAAATGCAAAATGTGGACTATCCTCGGGATGAATTGGAATTGAAAAAAAAACAATCTTTAATATCTATAGCTAAAACATACCAGGTTTTTGGTAAAGCAGACAATTGGGGAATCCCTGATTGAGCAGGTCCCATAATAACCATCTCATTATTAATGGATTATCTTGTAATAATCTCCATTTACCAGATTTCTTTTTAATGACAAAAATGGGAGTATTATGGGGAGATACGGAAGGTTGTATATGTCCCTCCGCTAATTGTTGTTTGACCAGGTCATGGGCTATTTGTATCTTTTCTTTAGTCAGGGGCCACTGAGGAACCCACACTGGTCTTTCTGATTTCCAAGTAATTTTGATTGTCTCAGTGGCCCTTTTTGAAAACCCAATCCATGTCTATTTGTTTTTTGATCTATTTGAATTGGTGCTGTCATACCTTGTTCTTGTTCTCTTAATCTTTCTTCTTTCCTAAAGCCTTGTCTAGCCCTAGTAGTGGGTGCATTAGGATTGATGTTATTTGTTAATGTCAAACCTAATTGATCTAGGACATCTCATCCCCATAAATTTATAGGAAGATGATCCAATACATAGGGCTGTATAGTTCCTTCACATCCTTCAGGATCCTTCCAATCTAATACCATTGCACTTCTATGGGGATTAGTTGCCACTCCTAGGCCTCGAAGCGTTTGAGTGGCTTGTTGTAATGGCCAATGTTTCGGCCATTCTTGATGAGATATGATGCTAAGGTCTGCACCTGTATCAAGTAGCCCATTAAAGTCATGTCCTTGAATATTTAGTTTTAGCATTGGGCAAGAATCTAGATTTAAAGACAGCATAGCCCAATCTACACCTGTGGAGCCTAATCCCCTGGAACCTCTTTCTACAGTACGACTGGAAAATTTATCATGTAGGCTGGGTATTATTAATAACTGTTATTCTATCTCCTGGTGAAATTACTGATATACCTCTTGGAGAACTAGCTATAATTTTTATTTCACCTTCATAATCGGGATCAATCACCCCAGGACTTATCATAAGTCCTTTTAGTGTTGAAGAACTGCGTCCCAATAATAAGCCTACTGTTCCTTGGGGAAGAGGTCCTTTTACTCCTGTGGGAATGATTTGAACTCCCATCTCTGGAGTTAGTACTGCTCTGGCAGAGGCGCAGATGTCCAACCCTGCACTCCCTCTAGTTTGTCTGATGAGGGATTTAATGGATAATGCGTCCTGGGCACTACCTTGATGGTGTTGCTGGGTTCCTCCACTGCCCCATATATTTGTGGTTTTGGGCCCCGGAGCATTGGGTCCTCCAGTCCGTTTTTTGGCAATGGAGCCTGATGTCTTTCTCCACGATATCGTGGGTAAACACTTGGTCCTTGTCTGTTTTTTGATAACGGAATACCTTCTATGGTGGTTTGAGAATGGCATTCATTAGCCCAATGTTTCTCTCTATGGCATCGTGGGCAAATACCCGGTATTCTATTCCTTTGATACCTAGCCTTGTTAAACCCTCCTCCTATGGGACAACTCCTTTTAAAATGTCCTCTTTGATCACAATTATAGCATGTTTTTGGCCTGGCATCTAAAGCCTATTGTACTGCTGCTAAGACTTGCCCTTGTTCATTAATGTCTCTACATAATTTAATATATGTGTTTAAATCTTCATGTTTCCATGGTCTGATGACCTCTCTGCAGCAACAATTTGCTTGGTCATAAGCCAGTTGTTTTATAAATGGCATTGCCTGTTCTGTATCTCCAAATACTCTAGATGCTGTCTGAATAAGCCTATCTACAAATTCAGCGTAAGGTTCATTAGCTCCTTGTATTACCTTAGATGATTGTCCTTGTAAATCTCCATGCCCCTGTAAAGTTTTCCATGCCCTAACTGCATCTGCAGCAATTTGTGCGTATACGCCAGGATCACATTCAATTTGTTGCCGTTGACCCTCATAAGGTCCTTTTCCTAATAACATCTCTAGATTTCTTTGAGGGTAACCGGCTGTTGCATTTTGCCTAGCTGTCTCCATGCAAAATTCCTCATTGGCAACCTTCCATAACAAATATTGTCCTCCATTTAGCACAGATCGACACATGTTAGCCCAATCTGCTGACGTCATGTCTAAGTTGGTAATGGATTCGACCATGCTCACAGTGAAGGGTGCTTGCGGCCCGTAGGTTGTTACAGCATCCTTTAATTGCTTCACTGTTTTGAAATCTAAAGCACAGTGAATTCGTTGCCCTCCTGCCTGCTCAAGTACAGGGCATGCTAATCTTTGGGGTCCTGCCTCAGGATTCCGTCCATCAACTACGGGAGTTGAGGGCCGCTCAGATGTAGATGGAGCTGTTGGTTGAATTACGCCCTCTGGTGATAGAACGGGGTTAGTAGCAGCCTCCTGTTGTAATTCCCTGCCTGCTGGTTGTTTTTCCTCTAAGCTTTCTTTCTTCAAATCTTCCTCTGTCTGACTAGCTTGAGAGACCTTCTCTTTCGCTTGACCTAACATGTTTTCTACCATAGTCTGGACCTCTAACAATTTACTTAACAGTCTTTCAGTTTGTTTTTTACTAGTTTCTAATCTACTATAAAGGTAACGCAACCCAATAAGATAGCATAAAACAAAACCGAAACAGAATGAAACAAAAACCGAACAAAGAATAGTTGTATCAATTTTCTCTTTCTCAGGGCCGAACAACTTCAAACCTTGAGCCAACCATTTTTCCCAGTTTGCCTGAGAAAATTCTAGGGATAGGCAGCTTGAAACAAAAACAAGATAAATCAAAACGAGAACACATTGTTTTTTGAAATGGTCACCCATTTTGTTGCCTTCCCTCAGGGGCGAGCAATTTTACTCACCTCCAAGCTTCAGGCGTTCCCTGTGCGGGCCGCCAGTTGCCGCAGTCTGGCTGGGCACAAAATCACGAGCCACTCAAGCAGGAACAAAGTTTATTTTTTGAAACTGCCGCCAATGTCCGGTACCACCCCGGAAGATTGTTTTTCCACCCACGCGGCCTCCTCTCGGAACCGCAGAGAGCGCTCCTCCCCCGGAACTCCCTCTTACTGTACTTCCCCAACCAATGGGAACTCTCCAGGAGTCCTGTAGCCGGCCTAGGTGAACAGCAGGAATCCAATATCCATATGAATGCAAATCTTAACATAATCATATCATCTCAATGGCTAGCTGGTGTCACCTTTCGACCAAAAATGCCATGCATCATATACTTGGCTCTTAGCAGTCCTACAGTGACCAGCTGGTGACCTGGGAGCCCAGAGTCCCCAGGCCTCAGCCTCCACATCTGTAAATTGACAAGGAAGAACACAGGGATCCTGGGTGGGTTCAGCAACGCAGCCCCTCTGAACACAGGGAGGACAGCAGCTGTCACCTGGCCCTTCCAGTGGGGAACACTTTAGCACCCACGACCCCACTCAGAACGCTGCACCCTCACAGATGCCCACAGCAAGCTGCTCCTCAGGGGCGGCTGCCTGCAGCCAGCGGGAAGCCGTGTGCGGGGGCTCTGGGGCTGGCCTGCAGGCGGTGGCCCACGGCCTGGTCTTTGCCTCCTGCTCTAGGAATGCTCCCCCTCCCTCTTCAGACAGGAGACCAAGGCCCTGAGAGCTGGAAACACTGCCCAGGGCAGAGGGAGCGGCCGGGGCTGGGAGCTGCGATCCTTCCAGGGCCACAGGCAGAGGTGACCAAGGGACCTACGGAGCCTGGTGCTCGGCCAGGCCCTGGTACAAAAACGGAGGATTCCACGAAGGCCGGAGCAGAACCATAACCACAGCCTGTGTGGCCATGCGGTCACCTGCCCAGGGTACAGCTGTGTCACAGAACCTCCTTCCTAGAAGAGGGAGACCACTGCCTTCCAGAAACCAGGACTCAAAGCAAGGCCACCCTAAGGAAGGCCACTGACACAGGGGGATGAGGCCTCTAGGGACCTTTGCCAGCGCCAGGGCCTTGGCCAGAACCAGTATCCAACAGTGCTCCCAGCACACTGGGCTGCAGGGACAATGAACGAGAGCATGGGGACATGCCCAGCCCAGCCCCGAGGCCTCCCAAGTGCCCTCAGTCCTGGCCACCTCTGTCCGAGCACTGTCCCCACAAGTGCCCTGGTATGGAAGGCCACCAGGTGAAACATGGGCAGAAGCAAGACCTGTCCAGTGAGCCCTTCAGCTCTGTGCACAGGGGCTGGTGCCCAAGGGCAGAGGCCCCAGAGCCTGCCCTGCACGCCCCCAGCCCACAGCCTCTCCGCCCGGGGGACTTTCAGGTGGAGACTAGGGAAGGGCACATGGCGGACCAGACAGGGACATCTGGACCAAACTTCCTTTCTTATTTAGGAATCTGAAGTGACATAGGTCTCTGGGCACCTGCTGGGGCCAAAGCCTCTTCTGCCCTGCTCTGGCTGTGGGGTGGAGTCTGCTCGAGCCACTGTGCATTGGGGCCCTGCAGAGTCTGGGGCCCCCAGCTGTGACCACAGTGCCTTTGGGCAGGTGGCAGGAGCAGCAGAACTGGGGACAGGTTCCCTAGAGCCTGGCCCAAGGCAGCTCGGGAGGCTACGAGGGTGGGACATGACTAGAGAGGGAGGCAAGTGGAAAGGACTCGGTCCTGCCACCGAAGGCTCTGCCCTGGGTGACACTGTTGGCAGGTCCTCCCGTCTGCTGCTCCTGCCAGGTGCCTGATCTCATCTCAGCCTCTGAACAGTTCCTGGGAGGGCGGCCACGCAGTGAGGGAAGGAGCAGGGTGACAGTCTGAGGTGCCTGAGGACTGAGGGGGCAGGGCTCGGGCTCAGGAGCTGGTTTCCCTACTGGGAAATGGGGCTGAGAACAAACCACAGGCTCTGATGACCACGGGACCCGAGGACGGAAACAGCCCAGTCCCCTATCCTGGCCCAGCACGCAGGACCACCAGGTCGCCCCTGCACCATCGGGAACCACGGCGCCTGCGTCATGAGCTCTGTGTGGTCTGAGGCCAGGAGAAACCGAGGCCCAGGAAGCCAGTGGCCGGGCAGGGGGTGGGGCCGCTCTGCCCAGCCTGCTCCAAGGTGTGTGGACTCTGAGCTTCCCAGAGCAGTCCCTGAGCTGCCCACAATGACCCCAAGGAAGTGAGGGTCCGCAGGGCCTCTGGCGCCCGTCTGGGCATCACCAAGGATGGACTACTCACGGGTGGGAGCACAGTGTGGTCAAGTGCAGAGGGCAGAGCCCTGGGGGGCCCAGCCGAGGACTTTGGGGCCAGGGGAGCTTGCTGCGTGGGTTCCCTCCCGAGTCTCCACAGGCTCTGGGCCGTGGAGGGCCTGGGGCTGCCTGAAACAGTGGCACGTGGTGCCCCACACGGCACCTGGTAAAAACGACACGCTGGCGGAGGCACAGCGTCCCCACTCAGACCAACCAGGGGACCACAGGCCCTTCCAGACCCGGGAGGAAGACAAAGGGTGGCAGAGAGGAGCCTTCCCAGCCCGACTCTGGGTCAGACCAGCTGAAACTCTCAGCCGTCATGGTGGTGGGGTCCCAGGCAGGACTGCCCTTTTCGTTTCCAGTCTCCCTGCGGGTATAGGGTGGCCACTCCTCCCTCACAGGGCTGCATGTGGCACAGGGGGACAGGTGCACAGAAGGCGCTAGGCACAGACACAATATCGAGAGCGTGCCACACAGGGGCTGGTGGTTCTTCCTACACCTGGGAGGGCACCCTGCAGAACCAGCCTGATGTAGAGCACCAGACTGTCCCCCAGCCCTGAGGTCCTCCCCTGGCAGGTGACCTTTGCTGGCTGGTGGCTTTGTCTGAGATCTGGGGCTTTCCTGGAGGAGCCTCAGTCCTTGAGCAGGCTCACAGCGACCCCTGCTGTCCGCCACTCAGAACTGTCTCAAACCATCAGCCAGTGCCACCCAGGAGGCCTGGAGAGGGAGCCAGGAGAGGGAAGGGCCTGGATCCCAGGTCTGGGAAACTCCACCAGGACAATGCAGGGAGGGGACCCGGTAATTATGTTCAGGGGACACTTAAGTCCTGGTCTCCTACAATAGACACTGAGCTTGAGATCAAAGAAGTCCTTCCGCCCACACGGAGCCAAGAGGAACTGTGTTTCCCAGGGACATTATTTTCTGATCAACACATGCTGTTCTCAGCAGCCTGTGCTGATCCGGCGGGTCTTAAATTGGACTCTTCAAGAAGCAGAAGCGGTGGAGACACGCAGATGCACGCGCCACGGCCCTCACCTTACCCACGACCTCAAGCTCCTTCCACATGCAGGGAAATAACCCCCCGAGTCGTGACCCCATCCTGCCAGGCAGGGCACCAGAACCATGGGAGACCTGCTGCCCAGACCAGCTCCAGCCAGTGGAGCCTGGAGATGAAGGACGGTGGGCGGGAGCAGGAGTGGATCCCCATCCACAGGGAGGCACCCAAGGCACAGTCACACAGGTCACTCTTGTCTCCTCTTGCACATGGTCTGCCTTGCCAGATGCTAACTGGTGATTCTAGGGACTTTGCTCTCCTATCCATGGTCACCCACACGGTAGACCCTAAGCACTCTTAGACCCCAGCCAAGCCTGGACACAGAGCACACAGTGGCCGCCCCCGCAGATGGCTCTGCTCTGTGCAGCGTGGAGCCAGCTGCTAGATTCCCTTAAGACTGGGCGGCCGGGTCCTCCTTCCAAATGCGACAGGACCTGGTCTGAAATCCGGGTTCCTCTGTGGAATCACTATGGGCCAGCAGCGTCCCCACAGCCCCCAATCCACTGGTTGCTGTCCCCTCCGCGTCTGGCTCCTGTGCTAGTAGGCGGCATGGGAAGCAGGTGGTCTGCTGCCTTTCGGGTGGGCATCCTGTGAGGAGCCACTGAGCCCAGGGGTCCACTACCGGCTGGAAAGGATGATGCCCTGGGAGCTTGGATCAAGAGGCTGGTGTCTGGTGATCCAGCTCCGGGCAGAGCCTCAGCAGAGTTGCCTTGGGTCACCAGCGATGCTGACCTGCCTCCTGCAGCTGCTTGGTAGCCAGGGGGACACTGGCTCGCCCCCCTCCCACCCGAGGAAGGATGTTTTGACTTTTCCGAGGTCACAGGAGATGAATCAAGGCAGCCAGAAGATGACCTCTGAACCCCACAGTGCTGACCCATGAGAACAGCCCAGCCAGCGGCGGCCCTGCCCAGGCGGCCACGACCCTCCCGCGGCAGAGCTCACCTGAAGAGCTCGCGGATCTCCCTGCGGTCAGCCTGGAAGGGGATTTTCCGCACCAGGATCTTGGACGAGGTCTGCTTCGGGGAAGCTGCTTCTTCCGGGCAGAGGTCAGGGCTGGCCTGGAGAGGAGGGGAGGGTACAGGTCACCTTGGCCAACCATCCAGCTTTCTCCTGGGCCTCGTCCTGGGGAAGTTGGCCACCATGTTGGAAGGACAATCGAGCCGTCCAGGGCAGAAGCCCCAGGTGAGGGCCTGGGCCCATCCATGGCCCTGTGTGTACCACCTCAGAGGCCGAGTCCTGATTGCTAGTGGGCCTTCCAGGGGCTGCGACCCAGGTGGCACCTACTGCAGCTCCAAAGGATACCTGAGCCATAACCCAGCAGGGCTGCCGAGCTCCGACCACAGAACCTGCTACTGCAGAAGCTGCGGGTCCCAGGGTGTCCATCACGCAGCAAGGGATGACCAGTGCACTTCGCCATCCGCCACGCGTGCCAAACGACTCCAGGCCAGACACAGGACTTGGGGCACCCCCACTGCAGGAGGTCCTAGCAACAGCGTCCCCAGGATGCAAATCCCACAAGCAAACGCCACCCAGGGCCGAAAGCGTCTGGGGAGCAGGGCTCAACACAGCTTAGAATAAAATGACTGTGAACATTGGCCAGGCTGCAGCAGCTGGCGAGGCTGCCTCGGGCTGGCCCTGGGGACAAGGCACTGGGAAGAGGCCGCCACTGAGCTGTGAGCAAGGCGCATGCTGGAGGCTCCACCCCCAGGTGTCACATTGTACTCTACAGGCCAAGTCCCCTACCCAGGTCACCTGTCCCTGGATAAGAACCTGAGGCTCTGGGCTCCAGGTCTGGGCTCCAGGTCTGGGCTCCCAAGTCCCCCTCAGGAACCCTGCGAGCCTCCTGGGCCCCAACCCAACCCTCCTCTGGCTAAGGAGGCCCAGCACAGGCGTCCCATACCCGACCAACTTGCTGGAAATCACCAAATAAATGCCTTCCCCCAGCTCCAGACTGCTGGCAGCAGTAGGTTTTACACTGGAGGCAGGTGGGTGACACTGATGATAATGGCTCGCAGGGGCACATGACACGTGCCACGTCCATCAGGAGCCACAGAGTGCGCTGGCTCACTGGGACGTGTGCCCAGGACGCCCAGGAGCAGACCTCGCCCTCCGGACACCTGGGTCGCTGGGCCAACGCGTCTGTCTCCACCTGCCACCTGCTGAACTGCTGAGGCCTCTGGCACCACTGTGCAGCCTGAGGAAGGCTGCCCCAGAGCCCAGAAGGGCGAGGGCCACAGCCTCCAGAGAGGTTTGGCCAACCTCCAGCGGCGCGTAATCCCCGGGGTTCAAAGAAGGTGCATGAAACATCCCCCAAGTCATCAGCACTGCCCCAGCTCAGCAGGGAGCAGGTGTGACGAAGACCCCCAACCCCAATCAGGAAGAACCCTAGAGGGCGGGGGGGCAGGTGGAAGGGACATGGGACTTGGAAGGGCTGAGACACCCTCGGGAGGCCAGCTCCAGGGACAGAAAGAACAGGGGCGTCATGGGAAAGGGGAGGCACTGAAGACTCACTTGGTGGCTCCTTCTGAGATCCGCACATCCACCTTGTGGCTGTCCACAATGTGACCCTGGAGAGGAGATAGCACAGCTCATCCCCTGTCCTCACTGTTCACCGTGTCCTTGCGTGTCCCCAAAGCAGGGCCGTGGCTAGAGGGTGGGAGACCGCCTGCTCCCTGGCAAAGGGGTGGGGATGGCAGGCACAGAGGGGCCTCCCCAAAATGGCTCAGCAGCTGGCGGCCACAGAGACCCAGGCTCATGATGTCCCCTGCGCCGTGTGGCAGCACTGACCTTACAGCACTCAAGGGCATAGGGCCTGTGGGCTCACTGTGTCCACAGCCCTGAGAACCCAGTCCCAGCACCGTGGTCCTCAGTGAGGGAGCTGCAGTCATTGCCAGTGAGGGCGGCTCCCCAGGGGGTGGCAGAGATCCCAGGCCATGTGCTCTGCGGCCACAGCTCCCTCCTCCTGCCAAGGGTTCCATTTACCCCAGGACTTGGGCCCAGGCGGTAGCACAGGATGTGGATCTGTCCAAACTCTCTCAGCCCCTTCCACCACCTTTGTTGCCCCCACCCTGGTCCAGGCTACAGAGCTCTGGTGACCACAGGGTTGCCTATTCCCCTTCTTCTCATCCCATCTCCACACAGTAGCTGGAGACCATCCTAGAGGATAAATGAGACCCTTCCCTGTGTGCTCCAAACCCACCAGAGTCTTGCTCAGCCTTCAGGTTGGATTCCAGTCCTTTAAGAGGGCCTGTGAACCTAGTCCTGAACACCTCTCACCTCACCTGACCCCACCACACACTCTGCCTACTCTAACCTCAGAGTCCATGCCACAGGCCCTTTGCACTTGCTGTTCTCGGCTCCTATACAGCTTTCCCTCCAGGTCTCTGTGCAGTTGACTTCATGTCAGTAGGGTCAGGTCAACCATCTGCTCCTCAGAGAGGCCCCCTTTGCCCACATGACCTTAGGTAGCCCCACTTCTCAAGTTATTTTTATCCAAGCCTTTTGTGTGTGGTGCTGGGAATGGAACCCAGGGCCTTGTGCATGCGAGGCAAGCACTCTACCAACTGAGCATGTCCCCAGCCCCCGTATCCAAGCTTTTCTCATGATCTGGGCTTTTGTTTGTTCACCCCAGAAAGAGGAAGGTCTCCCTGGGCCTAGCCCGGTGCCTGTCAGAAACCAGGCCCGCAGGGAAGGAGTGTGAGTGGAAAAGATGAAGGACAGTGACCCTGGAGGGTGAGGGGCTCTTCATTCTCTTGGGCGTGGTCCCTGGAGAACCCGGAAGGATGGGCCAGCAGGACGTGAGCGCCCGCGATACCCCAGCAGAAGAGGCCAACAGCCCCTGCCACCTGCCGAGGCCCGCCCCAGACCTCAGCTCTGAGCCCCACTTACCTGCAGCTGTTTGAGGGCTCTCTGGGCTTGCTCCGGCTTCTGGTACTCCACAAATCCAAATCCCATGGAAAGCAGCACCCCTGAAAGAGGGGGAGCCCCCAGCCAGTGGGGCACAGAGTGAGCCCAGGACCTCCACTCCCCCCCCCATGGCTCCTCTCCAGGCCCACCTTCTGACTAGCCCTCTCGCTGAGCCCGCCACCTGAGGCTCAGGACTGTTAATTAACCGATGATTGACATGAGGATTAACTTCATCATGGAATCCCGCCTTCGGGAGGGAGCGGGACTGACAGGGATGACCACCTCGGTGACCAGGGGGCCCTCCACCAGGACAGCCCCTCCATACCTAGTGCACAGGATAAGCCCACACGCTGTCGGGCACCCAGGGCTGCCTCCTGGTGGGGATTCCGGACCCTCCCATCTGGCTCCAGGTCTCAGATAGAAAGTCCCCCTGGGGAGGGCCAAGAGCCATGACTCCACCTGGCTCCCCACTCCTCCGAGGTGGGAGGGCAGGAGCACCAGCAGCCCATCCCAGGGGGGTCTGCTTCTCTGACTCTGTGTGTGTGTGTGTGTGTGTGTCCTTTAAAAGGTGTGTGGGGATGGAACCCAGGACAGGCCTACACAGGAAAGCCCCCTGTGGGCACAGAGACACCATCACAGCCAGGGAGGGCTGGACAGGCCGCCCCTCCCCACCCAGCCCTCAGAAGGAGCCACTGCTGCCAATGCCTAGCCTTGGGCTTCTGGCTTCCAGAACCCTAAGGCAGGCTGTCTTTGCTGATGAAGGACCCAGGCGTGGCCCTCCGCTCCAGCAGCCTGAGCAGTCGGAGGCAAGGGACTCTAACTTCTATGCCACAGAAGTGTCTGCTAAAACTCTCGGTGGCTGCCCACCAAGCCACAGTCCAAACCTCTGCCGGGCACAGAAGCCACTTCTCAACGGGAGTCTGCCTCCCTTTGCAGGGCACCTCCCGCCTCAGCCTCTGCCACCAGGCTGCTTGGCCTCCTTGCCTCCAGGCCCCAGTCTGACTTGGAGACCGCAGTCCTACCATGGCCCTCCTGCTACAGCCTCCTGCCCTGAAGCCACCAGCTCATATGTCCCCCTGCTATTGCAGGTGCCTGGGGACAGGGATGGCACCTCCTCTGGTCTACTGTCCTGGGTGCCCACTACCTGGTGGCCCAGGGCCTATTGGGAATGAAGGAGCAGCAGTCACTACGGCCACACACACAGGCACCCAGGAAAGTATTGAGCTGACTCACACTGCACCACACCAATTCTGCACCCAATTCTGCACCCACCAATTCTGCAAGGCCAAGGGCTTCTGGACAGGACTGCATGGCTGTGAAAAGGACAAAGGACCATCCCTGCTCATGCTCTGAAGACTCAGGGCTGGACAACATGTGGTCAGAGGACAACTGCGTCTGGACAAGGTCCAGGGCTGACGGAGGGGCCAGGGGGCCTATGCCTGCCCCACTACCTACTAGCCATGGAGGTGCAGTATTACTGATGTGGTAGAATGTTCTAGAAGTTCTACATCGGGGTCATTTCCCTTGGAACTGAGGGGAAAGCCCACAATCCATCCTTTTTGCTACGCCTGAGGATTTCCTGGGTGCCAAGGCGTGGGAACAAGGGAGGCCTTGGGTGCTCATGGGTGCTGATGGGTGCTGCTGCTGCCTATCATTCACACAGCTCAGGACCACCTGAGGGCCAACAAAGGCTCTGACTCAGAGCCTGGGTCAGGGACCTCTCCAACAGCACAGCAGGGGCCTCCAGCAGAGGAAGGGCTGTTCTGCATAAGCCTGCCACCCCCAAGGTGTGGACTCTCCAGAACCACATCCTTCCACAAGAACAGGGTACCTGCTGTGTTCTTCTTCCTGGAGATGGAGCAGTTCCTCATGGCCCCCACTTTGGAGAACACCTGGAAAGAGGAACATGCAGCCCCTACACTCCCAGGTGGTACCTGCGCAGGCGCAGCTCCTTATGGGCTGTGCGCCCACCGCAGGAACGGGGAGCAGGGGGCATGCAGACTGCCATCAGGTGCTGCTCCCAGTGCGCTGGCCTGTGCCAGGCCCCCACGCCACCCACCCATCCCGATGGCACATTCAGATGGGTGGCTGAGGGCCTGGGGACCTCGGCTGCCAGCCAGGCTCTGAGCCATCACATAGCCCTGCCCAACACTGTCTTCCCAAGTTTGCCATGTGGAGACCTGGGTCGCTCTGAGGGGTGAGTGATGGTCAGTCCCCCAGGCCTCCCGAGGTGGCAGCTAGGCTGGTTCTTGCTCCACTTATAGAAGGAAGAAATGGGGCATGGAGCCGTTGAGGGGTTCGCTGCAGAAGCCGGGTGTCAGTCTGGACACATGGAGCCTACTGACCCCAGGCCTGACCTCACTGCCCTCTGTGCTTAAAGCCAAAATAATTAAAAAACAACAAACAAACAACAACAACAACAACAACAAAAACCCTCTAAGTCACATCCCACCCTGTATTTCCCTTTCCCTTCTGTCTCCCTGGGGCCTGGCTGGGGACAGCTCCAAGTGGCTCTGTCTGCATGTTGAGGACCAAAGACAGGAGGCGCTCAGTACCGTCCACCAAGTGAGCGACGGGGAGCAGGAGGAGTGGGGACCCCAACCCACACACTCGCAGCAGGCAGGTGCATCAAGCATGGGGCCCTGTACTGCAGGGTCTCACTGTCCCAGTCAGACCTTCAAACCACCCAACGGGAAGCTTCTATTCATGTCTCATGACCTAGGCACAGACAGGCTACAGGACTCACCCACTGGCAGGAGTGAGGCCAGGATCCAGACCTGAGAGGACTGACCCCAATCACGGCTCTACACTCAGGTGCTGGGACAGGAGTCCTGTGCGCTGGGTGTGCTTCTAATGAGCTGTGTGACCTCAGGACAGTGAAGCAGCCT
The DNA here is from genome assembly GCF_021218885.2 of Marmota monax. Taxonomy (NCBI): domain Eukaryota; kingdom Metazoa; phylum Chordata; class Mammalia; order Rodentia; family Sciuridae; genus Marmota; species Marmota monax. The sequence goes on from NW_026692601.1 coordinate 96,936, forward strand.
CTCTGAAGCTCAGTTCAGTCTCCAATCTGAACTAGATGGTCCTGGCTGGGCCTTCAGCTCCAGGGCCTTTACTCCTGAGGATGCTCTTGAGCTGCTGTTTGTGCATCACTGAGAAACGCTGATCCCTGATGTCCCACACCACCCCAGGAGTGACCGTGACACCACAAGGACCACAGCTGGCCCGAGAGACTCAAGGCCACCTGCCTGAGACACTGCTAGCTGCACCTCTAGAGGCCAAGCCAGGCGTGGATATCGGTGGCTGAGAGGTGGACTGTGGCACACAGGCAGATCCAGGGCTCGGGCTTCATTACAATCAGGCACGGAATGTGCATGCTGCCCCCTCCAGGCTCCCTCGGCTGCCGGCAGGGCTGTTATCAGTCACCAGCAGCTTTCCAGGACCGCCCCAACCCGGAGCTCTTTATCTGGAGGCGCGGGTCTTGGTGGTGGGGAGATAACACGGCCGCCCCCCTGGAGACCAGAACAGACAGCAGAGATGCCAGAGCTGCCCTCCTGCCCCGCCCAGCCCAAGACATGGCACCTGGTCCCCCTCCTGTCATCCTGGGGAAGATGACATCTGGAACAACAGGCAGAGAGTGGGGTGGGGAGATGCAGGGGAGAGGGCACAGCTCAGGGGACCAGGACGGGGGCTTGTGTAGGCAACATGGTCAGAAGAGAAAGACGGGCTCAGGGCGCTGACCCAGGAGGTGACGTGAGCCCAGCGGGTGGACGTCGCACCACGTCCTGGAGCAGATCCAGGCTGAGGCCTCCTCTGTCAGCCAGTGAGCAGAAGCCAGCCCCTCCAAGTGGCTGGACACTGTCGGGACACTCCACACCCACCTGAGGACAGGGGACAGGACCTCAAAACCAACTGGGGGACCGGGGACAGAGGAGCATTCTGACAGGGTCCAGACACGGGTGCCAAGAAGCCATTGTTCATGCTCTAGAGCCCGTCTGCCACCAAGGCCCCCCTCTGACACTACCTGTGACCAGCCGAGAGATGCTGGGGACAGTCATGCCATGCCTGTCTTGGTCACCATGGGCAGCAGCCACCGGTTACAGACAGGTGTTCCCACCACGTGGGGGTGTCGGTGGCCAGTAGGCTGCATCTCCCGCGTCCTCAGGAGGGTGCGTGGGCACCACTCTCTCTGTCAGGGTCAGAAACAGCCTGAGAAGAGGCAGCCGGCCCAGTCCCAGAGCAGGGGCCGAGGATGGCACTGCCCACGTCACTAGCATGGCAGCCAGTTCCCCAGCAGTGGCTCCTGAGTGGAAGGACGTGGAGGGCAGGCCAGCAGGCAGGGAGCAGGTGCCACTCTGCCCTCTGTCACTCCCGGGGCCTGGCACTCCGCAGGGTGCTGTGGTCAGCAAGGCAGATGCTGCTGTGGAGTGGACCCTCTGGTGGGAACAAACTCAGGCAGCAGCCAGCCGCGAGGGGTGGTCACCTCACGCGGCACAGACAGCCAGTCCTGAAGACCCACGGGGAGTGGACATGAGCCTCGGGCATGGCGGAAGGCCTGTGCTCAGAGAAGGCCGCAGAATCCAACCGACACTGGCTGACCAGAGACGACTCCTCCTCTACTTTTTTTTTTAAACCGTAAAACACTTTAATTTTTTGTAAATAAACGAGAACAAGGAGGGTGGTAAACAAGAGACAGTCTATTTTTAAGAGGAAAATCCTTATCCTAGTAAACTGAGCAACTGGAAGCCCTGTGTGGGGCGGGTGGGCAGAAGGTAAAATCTGAACATCTGGGTCAAACAACTCAGTCCTCAGAACCTCCCTCCAGGTGTCTATTCTAAGACGTGGTCGTGGTCTCCAGACTACGTGGTTCCATGGGAAGCTGCCTGTCTCCTAGGGGCAGCTGGGGGACAGGGAGGGACTCAGGTTTTGGCATCCTGACGGGCGAGGGCCAGGGCCAAGCCATGACCTGCAGTGTGCACCACAGTCCTGAAGGAAAACCTCATCCTGCCTCAAATGCCCCACTGTGAGGGGGAACCCAGGGGGCTGGCACCCCTGTGGCTGGGGACACACATTGGTCTTTCCTTTCCTGCCTGGGTACTCGCTGGACACCAGAGGGCGCTGAGCCACTTCAAGAACATGGCCCCCAGCCCCTCAGCCACCTATGGAGCTCTGGACTTTCATGGGCTCTTCTGGGTATGAAGAGATCTAGGTTTTCTTCCCTTAACCGTTAGCTGACAAACTAAAAATATGCTACATTACGTTGCACTCGTAATTCTTTTTTTTTTAAGAGAGAGAGAGAGAATTTTAATATTTATTTTTTTTTTAGTTTTCGGCAGACACAACATCTTTCTTTGTATGTGGTGCTGAGAATCGAACCTGGGCCGCACCCATGCCAGGCGAGCACGCTACCACTTGAGCCACATCCCCAGCCCCTGGACTCGTAATTCTGATATCTTTTTTTTTTTTTTTTGGTACCAGGAACTGCAATCAGGGGTGCTTCACCACTGAGCCCCAGGCCAGCCCTATTCTGTATTGTATTTAGAGACAGGGTCTCACTGAGGCTGCCTTTGAACTCAGGATCCTCCTGCCTCAGCCTTCTGAGCTGCTGGGGTGACAGGCGTGGGCCTCATCACCCGGCTCTGATGCTGTTTTTCAGGGATGTTTTAACACTTGCATAATCAGAGACTGAGACCCGCTGGTCTGTGGATGAACAAAGCCGTAAAGCAGCGGTCTGCTGAACAGCTCCTGGCTCTCCGCCCACCCCTCGCCCGCCTGCCCAGGACATTGACCTGTTCTTGCCGGTTTCTGGCTCCACCATGTTCTCTCCCGCAGATGCTTCTTGGGTTCTTTCCCCTGAGGGGCTGTGCTGGAGAAGACGCCAACTGGAGCCCACTCGAGATACAGGGGGACATGGTGGAACTGTAGAGGCAAAGGTGCCAACACTGTGGGTCCCTGTCACGAGACACAGCTGAGAGGGACTCAGTCCCATGTGCAGATGACGCGCCCCAGGGAGGAGAAGATGGGTGCTCGGCAGGGCAGAGGAGCCAGGAGACGCGCAGCCCAGAACCCCAAGAGCTCTGGGTGCCTGAGGAAAACACTCGGGCCCAGGCTGAGAGGCAAAGGCCACGTCTCTGTTGCCTTGACCTGCGGTGGGTTCCAGGTGCCCTGGGTGCTTTCTCTAGTCAGAGGATGAAATGGGGACTGTGACAAGGGGAGGAACTGCTGGCACAGAGCAGCTCCAGGGCAAGTCAGCAAGTCGCAAAGCCAACAGCATTCCTGTTGCCTTTCAGAGGCGACTTGTGTGCCAGGGGTTTCTTAAAAAAGGTTGAGACAGCCACTGCTAATAGACACCTCAGTAGAAGGCCCCTGGGTAGCTACAGGGCAGGATGGCAGGGAGACTTGTCAACTTACAGCCTTTGGGACTCTTTTCAAATTTCATACTGCATTCAAGCCTCAAAGATTACTTATGTCCAGGAAAAAAAAAAAAAAAACAAAAAACAAGCAGCCGGGCGCAGTGGCGCACACCTGTAATCCCAGCGGCTTGGGAAGCTGAGGCAGGAGGATAGCAAGTTTGAGGACAGCAAGTTCGAGGCCAGCCTCTGCAACTTGGTGAGACCTTAAGCAACTTAGTGAGACCCTGTCTCAAAATAAAATATAAAAAAGGGCTGGAGACAAAGCTCAGTGGGTAAACACCCCTGGGTTCAATCCCTGGTATAAAAACAAACAAGAAAACGAAAAAAATGTGCTCGGGAGGGAGTGGGAACAGCCTGGGGGTCGGACAGTTGGCGGTGCCACTTAGGAGCTGTGTGGCTTCGGGTCACTGGGCCTCAGTCGAGGCTGCTGACGGGAATGGTCAGTGAAGAAAACACTTGTCAGAGTCAAAGGGGAGGCTGCGCCTGGACAGTGCCTTTGCCATCATCCACTCTGGTGATGGGGACTCCTTCCCGAAGAGGAAGGGGCGGCTGCAGTCCAGGCACGGCTCCTGGCAGGGCCACCAGAGACTCAGCAGTCTCGCGGGCCAAGTTCTCACCAAGCCCTGATGGTGCAGTGGGCAGGGCCCCAGCTGGGAACCCCCCAGGGCTGGAGGGGGCCAGGAAGGCCTGCCTGCGGGTCACTGGGGACCACGGCCTGCAAAGCACCAATGGGCCTGGCAGACAAATGACCTGTGGTGGGTGAAAGGTGTCTCCCCAAGAGATGACCATCTAGACCCCCAAGATCTATCAGTGCATCCCCTGAAAGTACCATCAAGACCCCAAGATGGTCCAGGGTTATCTGGGTGGGCAATAAACCCGGGAGAGGGATCTGGGACCAAGAAGAAGGCCACGTAAAGACAGGGCAGGGACGGGAGTGGCACAGGGAGCTGATGGACACCGGGAGCCCAGCAGTTGGCAAAGGCAGGACAGGTCCTCCCCAGAGACCTTGGAAGCCCTGGCCACATCTTGCTCTTGGATACCTGCCTGCCTGCAAGCACTGCGACAGGTGCACTGTGTGGTCTTAGGCCACCTGGCTCACGGCCACCTGTCATGGAGCCCCAGAGGCCCCTGTGCTGAGGATACACACGTGTGCACACACGGATGGCCCTGCATGCAGGACCGGCCTCAGCTCACCACAGGCACAGACGGCGCCACCGCCAACCAGGGAGACCCAAGTCGAGGCAGGAAAGGAAGGCCGAGGACAGCCGGAGCTGGGCAGGGGCCGAGGGTGCTTTCTGCAGCGTCCTCAGGGAGGGCGGGGGTGCGGGACCAGCACCAAGATGGAGCCAGGCCGAGCCCGTGTGGGCAGTGGGCACACCAGCTCCTGGGCCCTCTCCCCGCAGCAGCTCCCAGCGGCCTACCTTGGAATAGGCCAGGTGTCGGAAAGCCTTGCGGGCCTCCAGGGGCTCCAGGAACTCCACGATCGCAGTGACGCCACCCTCACACAGCAGCACACAGCCCAGGCTCCCAAAATGGCCAAAGGTCTCCTGCAGCTCGGCCGCCAGGGTGCCTGCCGGGAGGTTCTTGGCCAGAATCACAGTCTTGCTTCGTTTTTCTGCCGCCTGCAGGGAGGAGAGGCCACGTGAGGGACGGCAGGAGGGCTCTTCAGCTGGACACTGGCACTGACCTGGTGGCCTCTAGTCAAGGTGTGCACCTGGGGGCTCAGTGGCCAGGCACATGGAGGACCGAAGAGGTGCCACCCGCTGGCTCCACAGCCAACAGGCAGCTCCGCTGAGGGCGAAGGCCCAGGGCACCCGGTGAGACCCCCGGGGGTCGAATCCCAGCCCCAGCTGAGTCACCAGATCCCGACAGTGACTGACCACAGCTCCGATGGACCTCCCAGGCGCCCTGCCGCTGGGCAGTAATCGAGATTGGCACCTCAGCATGGAGGGCTCTTCCTGGCACTGCGGACCACCTGTGGACACAGGCGTGGGAAGCAGAAGCAGCGAGGAGCCTGTGCCCCCAGGAGCAGCCCACCGCCCCCAGGAGCTGGCTGTCCCTGTCCTTGGGAGGGGCAACTCTGAAGTTGAGCAC
>NW_026692602.1:0-43775 GCF_021218885.2 Marmota monax
TGTGGACCGAACTCTGAGAATATGTGTTGACCTGTGTTCCTTGTGTCTAGTTCAGTGGCACACAGCACGTTCATGTGTTAGCTGTCAAATGTGTTTGAAGGGATAACTACCCAACCTCAAATCTTATGTATTCATTCAGCTAAATGTGGTTTTGCTAACCACAGGGCTGGATTATATATACTCCTGTGAATTTCTCTGAAAATTCATCTTCTATAAAATATCTACTTATGAAAATCATGGTCACTATAGATGGTCTTTGTCAATGTTAGATAGCTTCTCGTCTAACACACGTGGCTTGAGACTTTTCAAATTACCTTGAACCTGTCAATGTGTCTTGACCTTGGCCTTGGATTTACTAACAGTACTGCTTAAAGTGAAGGAGTGGAAGGTTGGTTGTGGTAGGCAGGCCAGATCAAGGAAAACCAAGGCATAGAATCGAGTCCAAGTAGGAAGTGGGTATCATTGAAGCACTTCTGACAAACACTGGCATGTGTCCTCTCATCTAATACTGATGCCATCCCTGGAAAAATGTTAATAAGTTTAGTCTATAAAACATTTAAATGTTTTATAGCTATCTTACCAAAATCTTGATAATTAGATGTGCTGGGGGGGTTATAAAAGTATCATTCAGGGAAACTTATCTTGGGTCTCCAGCTCATCCTGAACCATCTCACTAGCATGTGGTACAATACGGTGGCCTTCATGAATGGGCTGAGGTGTCGGCACTCTGAGCATTTCCGTTTTCAGCCCTGGGTACTGTACTGCCTAAAAACAATTGGCTTGATCGATGGTCTTACCTACAGATAGATGTGAATACATCTGCAAATGGTTGGACTTTGTGATAGCTTAGCTGGGAGTAGAAAATTCTGTGTCTGTGATCTCTGCAGCTCATTTCTGGAAGTGAGACCTTATCAATGAGCATGTAGGTTCCTGATACCTGGGCACACACAGGAGCAGGAATAGGAATTCTTTGGGGGAATCCAGTTTTATACTCTAAAATGCCATTATTTCAATTGTTCTAAAGCTTCCATCCTCAATGGGGTTTTATGAAGGACATGTAACTGCCACTAGTGTGTTTGTGTCAGCTGTAGATCCCCCAACACAAGGTTACCTCTTGAACCATGTTTGGCTGAGATCTAATGCTTTAAAAATACTGCCTGTATCTAATAGTGCACATTTCCTGCTGGAAATACATATCTGTTAGAGTCTGTAAACAAGTCAGGATGGCACCTGGCATTTTGCCAGAGAAATGTTAGAGTCTGTAAACAAGTCTGGATGGTGCCTGGCAAAATGCCAGAGGGAGTGGTTTGTGAAGTAACACCAGTGAGCCATTAAGTGTGGAGATTTCTTATTGGTTGACTGATGTATTTATTTTATGTTAATTAAGATAAGCTGTGTGGAATGTATAAATACCTCTGTTGTCCTACAATAAACGGCTCCTACTCCTGCTGTATCAATCTACACAAGTTGTTCGTCACCTGCCGGTTATTTTGCTGCAGCCGGACTGCGGCACATATCCCCTCTATTTTGGGACACTATCACGAAGCAGAGTATTTTAAGTTTTTTATGGACAGAAATCATCAGTTGTGGTAACAAGCTCCGAGCGAGGGAGTCGTCATATCATTTGCAGTTGAATCACTGGACTTCTCTTGGGTTCAGATGTGTTCATCCAGTGGAATTCGAGACTTCCCCAGTCTGGATTCTGAAGGAACAGAATTCGGTCATCTCTAGTCTCATTTGCTATTGGCTTTTACTCTTCTGCCTGTGACCTTAATTTGACTGAAATTTTAGGTTGACTTAAGGGACTCTGAAAGCAGAAGTTACGGTGGCTGTTCCTAATCTTTTTTTTTTTCCTTACATGAAACTTGATGCATAGCCCTTTCCCCAAAAGAAATACCTGTTTTCATTGAGGCAAAGGTAGTATTCTCTCAGAACATAGCCAGTAAAATTTGGATAAAGCCCTAAAGATGAGTCTTCTCGGGCATTGCTTATATCAAAGTGGCTTAGGATTATTTCTTGGAGGAAAGTCACCAGGAACTCCACACTAGTCCGTGTTAAGGTCTAAAGTGATATGGTGGGGGACCTGCAACCGGCCGGCGGAGCAGGCCTAGTGGCCCGCCGGCGTGGTAGACACATTGCCCCAATTGGAGGAGGGGCAGAGCAGAGCCGCCACCTGCGCCTGCAAGGTAGGCAGACCTGCGACCAACCGGCGGAGCAGGCCCAGCAGCCTGCCGGTGTGGTAGACACATCGCCCCAATTGGAGGAAGGTCCCAGTTGCCGCCCACAAGGTAGGCAGACTGCGCGTCCCGGAGAAGGGGCCCGACGGCACGCCGGCATAGTTGAAAGATCACCCCAATTGGAGGAGGGGCACAGCCGCTGCCTGCGCCTGCAAGGTAGGCAGACCTGCAACCTGGAGAATAGGCCCAGCAGCCTGCCAGCGTCATAGACAGATCATCCCTATTTTGAGGAGGGGCCCAGTCGTTGCCCGCAAGGTAGGCAGACCACGCGACCTGGAGAAGGGGCCCAGTGGCCAGCCGGCGAGATAGATCACCCCAATTGGAGGAGGATCACAGCCGCCACCCACCCCTGCAAGGAGACTTTGCAACTATACAAGAGCAATATAAATATATAGGGGGAAAATTCAATAATACAACAGTTTCACCAAGCAGAAAGAAACACGAGCAGTATGAAAAGATAAGGAATGAAAGGACCACAAGTAATGCAGGTCAACTCAAATTTAGAAGAGGTAATAGCTGCAGCAGATGGAATATCAGATAAAGAATTCAGGATTTACATGCTTCAGATGATCTGGAGTCTCAAGGAAGACATTAGACAGCAAAATCAGACTATGAAAGATCACTTCGACAATGAGTTACATAAACAAATCCAAGAAGCAAAAGATCAACTATATAGGGAGATAGAGGTTATAAAAAACAAACAGAAATCCTAGAAATGCAGTAAGCAATAAACCAACTTAAAAACTCAATGGAGAATACTACCAGCAGAGTAGAACACTTAGAAGATAGAACATCAGACAATGAAGACAAAGTATTTCAACTTGAAAAGAACATAGACAGCTCAGCGAGACTGTTAAGAAAGCATGAGCAGAACATCCAAGAAATTTGGGATAACATAAAGAGACCAAACTTAAGAGTCATTGGGATACAGGAAGGTATAGAGGTCCAAACCAAAGGAATGAGCAATCTGTTCAATGAAATAATAGGAGAAAACTTCCCAGACTTGAAGAATGAGACAGAATCACAAATCCTAGAAGCCTACAGGACGCCAAATGTGCAAAATCATGAGATCCACACCTAGACACATTATAATGAAGATGCCCAACATACAGAATAAGTAGAGAATTCTAAAAGCTTCAAGAGAAAGGAAGCAGATTACATTTAGGGGTAAACCAATCAGGATAACAGCTGATCTTTCAACACAGACTCTGAAAGCTAGAAGATCCTGGAACAACATATTTCAAATGCTGAAAGAAAATGGGTTCCAACCAAGAATTGTGTATCCAGCGAAATTAAGCTTCAGGATGGAAGAGGAAATTAAAACCTTTCACGATAAACAAAAGTTAAAAGAATTTGCTGCTAGAAAACCATCTCTTCAAAACATGCTCAGCAAAACATTACAGGAAGAGGAAATGGAAAATAACAATGAAAACCAACAGTGGAAGGTAGTACAGTAAAGGGAAAAATAATCAAAGAGGAAAAACAAACCATGTTAAGTAACATAAATAAACAAATATGGCTGGAAGAACAATCCATATCTCAATAATAACCCTAAATGTTAATGGCTTAAACTCACCAATTAAGAGACACAGGCTAGTAGAATGGATCAAAAAAAGATCCAACAATATGCTGCCTAGAGGAGACACATTTGATAGGAAAAGACATACATAGACTGAAGGTGAAAGGTTGGGAAAAATCATATCACTCATATGGACTTCGGAAACAAGCAGGAGTGTCCATACTCATATCATATAAAATAGATTTGGAGCCAAAATTAATCAAAAGGGATAAAGAGGGACATTACATACTGCTCAAGGGAACCATACACCAACAAGACATAACAATCATCAACATAGCTGCACCATTGTTTGGAGCATATATATTCATCAAACAAACTCTTCTCAAGTTCCAGAGTCTAATAGACCACCATACAATAATTATGGGAGACTTTAACACACCTCTCTCACCACTGGACAGATCTTCCAAACAAAAGTTGAATAAAGAAACTATAGAACTCAATAATACAATTAATAACCTAGACTTAATTGACATATATAGAATATACCACCCAACATCAAGCAGTTACACTTTTTTCTCAGCAGCACATGGATCCTTCTCAAAAATAGATCATATATTATGTCACAGGGCAACTCTTAGACATTATAAAGGAGTAGAGATAATACCATGCACCTTATCTGATCATAATGGAATGAAACTGTAAATCAACGATAAAAGAAGGAAGGAAAAATCATGCATCACTTGGAGAATGAACAATAGGTTACTGAATGATCAATGGGTTATAGAAGACAACAAGGAGGAAATTAAAAAATTCTTAGAGATAAATGAAAACACAGACACAACATATCGTAATCTATGGGACACAATGAAAGCAGTTCCAAGAGGAAAATTCATTGCCTGGAGTTCATTCCTTAAAAAAAGAAAAAACCAACAAATAAATGATCTCACACTTCATCTTAAAATCCTAGAAAAAGAAGAGCAACTCAACAGCAAAAGAAGTAGAAGGCAAGAAATAATTAAAATCAGAGCTGAAATTAATGAAATTGAAACAAAAGAAACAATTGAAAAAATTGACAAAACTAAAAGTTGGTTCTTTGAAAAAATAAATAAGATCGACAGACCCTTAGCCATACTGATGAAGAGAAGGAGAGAGAACTCAAATTACTAGCATACGGGATGAAAAAGGCAATATCACAACAGACACTTCAGAAATACAGAAGATAATTAGAAATTATTTTGAATCCTTATACTCCAATAAAATAGAAGATAGTGAAGGCATCGATAAATTTCTTAAGTCATATGATCTACCCAGATTGAGTCAGGAGGATATAGACAACCTAAACAGACCAATATCAATCGAGGAAACAGAAGAAGCCATCAAAAGACTACCAACTAAGAAAAGCCCAGGACCGGATGAGTATACAGCAGCGTTTTACAAAACCTTTAAAGAAGAACTAATACCAATACTTTTCAAGCTATTCCAGGAAATAGAGAAAGAGGGAGAACTTCCAAATTCATTCTACGAGGCCACCATCACCCTGATTCCTAAACCAGACAAAGACACTTAAAAGAAAGAAAACTACAGACCAATATCTCTAATGAATCTAGATGCAAAAATCCTCAATAAAATTCTGGCGAATCGGATACAAAAATATATCAAAAAAATTGTGCACCATGATCAAGTAGGATTCATCCCTGGGATGCAAGGCTGGTTCAATATACGGAAATCAATAAATGTTGTTCACCACATCAGTAGACTGAAAGATAAGAACAATATGATCATATCAATAGATGCAGAAAAAGCATTCGACAAAGTACAGCATCCCTTCATGTTCAAGACTCTAGAAAAACTAGGGATTACAGGAACATACCTCAATATTGTAAAAGCTATCTATGCTAAGCCTCAGGCTAGCATCATTCTAAATGGAGAAAAATTGAAGGCATTCCCTCTGAAATCTGGAACAAGACAGGGATGCCCTCTCTCACCACTTCTGTTCAACATAGTTCTCGAAACACAGGCCAGAGCAATTAGACGAAAGAAATTAAAGGCATAAAAATAGGAAAAGAAGAACTTAAATTATCACTATTTGCAGGTGACATGATTCTATACCTAGCAGACCCAAAAGGGTCTACAAAGAAACTATTAGAGCTAATAAATGAATTCAGCAAAGTGGCAGGATATAAAATCAACAAGCATAAATCAAAGACATTCCTGTATATCAGCGACAAATCCTCTGAAATGGAAATGAGGATAACCACTCCATTCACAATATCCTCAAAAAAAATAAAAATATTGGGAATCAACCTAACAAAAGAGGTGAAAGACTTACACAATGAAAACTACAGAACCCTAAAGAGAGAAATAGAAGATCTTAGAAGATGGAAAAATATACCCTGTTCATGGATAGGCAGAACCAACATCATCAAAATGGCGATATTACCAAAAGTTCTCTATAGGTTTAATGCAATGCCAATCAAAATCCCAATGGCATTTCTTGTAGAAATAGATAAAGCAATCATGAAATTCATATGGAAAAATAAAAGACCCAGAATAGCAAAAACAACTCTAAGCAGGAAGTGTGAATCAGGGGGTATAGCGATACCAGACTTCAAGCTATATTTCAGAGCAATAGTAACAAAAACAGCATGGTACTGGTACCAAAACAGGCGGGTGGACCAATGGTACAGAATAGAGGACACAGAAACCAATCCACAAAACTACAACTATCTTATATTTGATAAAGGGGCTAAAAGCATGCAATGGAGGAAGGATAGCATCTTCAACAAATGGTGCTGGGAAAACTGGAAATCCATATGCAGCAAAATGAAACTGAATCCCTTTCTCTCGCCATGCACCAAAGTTAACTCAAAATGGATCAAGGAGCTTGATATCAATTCAGAGACACGGTGTCTGATAGAAGAAAAAGTTGGCTACGATCTACATACTGTAGGGTCAGGCTCCAAATTCCTCAATAGGACACCCATAGCACAAGAGTTAATAACTAGAATCAACAAATGGGACTTACTCAAACTAAAAAGTTTTTTCTCAGCAAAAGATACAATAAGAGAGGTAAATAGGGAGCCTACATCCTGGGAACAAATCTTTACTCCTCACACTTCAGATAGAGCCCTAATATCCAGAGTATACAAAGAACTCAAAAAATTAAACAATAAGATAACAAATAACCCAATCAACAAATGGGCCAAGGACCTGAACAGACACTTCTCAGAGGAGGACATACAATCAATCAACAAGTACATGAAAAAATGCTCACCATCTCTAGCAGTCAGAGAAATGCAAATCAAAACCACCCTAAGATACCATCTCACTCCAGTAAGATTGGCAGCCATTAGGAAGTCAAACAACAACAAGTGCTGGTGAGGATGTGGGGAAAAGGGTACACTTGTACATTGCTGGTGGGACTGCAAATTGGTGCGGCCAATTTGGAAAGCATTATGGAGATTTCTTGGAAAGCTGGGAATGGAATCACCATTTGACCCAGCTATTCCCCTTCTCGGTCTATTCCCTAAAGACCTAAAAAGAGCATACTACAGGGACACTGCTACATCGATGTTCATAGCAGCACAATTCAAAATAGCAAGACTGTGGAACCAACCTAGATGTCCTTCAGTAGATGAATGGATGAAAAAAAATGTGGCATTTATACACAATGGAGTATTACTCTGCATTAAAAAATGACAAAATCATAGAATTTGCAGGGAAATGGATGGCATTAGAGCAGATTATGCTAAGTGAAGCTAGCCAATCCCTAAACAACAAATGCCAAATGTCTTCTTTGATATAAGGAGAGTAACTAAGAACAGAGTAGGGAGCAAGAGCATGAGAAGAAGATTAACATTAAACAGGGATGAGAGGTGGGAGGGAAAGGGAGAGAGAAGGGATATTGCATGGAAATTGAAGGAGACCCTCAGGGTTATACAAAATTACATACAAGAGGAAGTGAGGGGAAAGGGAAAAAAACAAGGGAGAGAAATGAATTGCAGTAGATGGGGTAGAGAGAGAAGAGGGGAGGGGAGGGAGGGAAGGGGGGATAGTAGAGGATAGGAAAGGCAGCAGAATACAACAGACACTAGTATGGCAATATGTAAATCAGTGGATGTGTAACCGATGTGATTCTGCAATCTGTATACGGGGTAAAAATGGGAGTTCATAACCCACTTGAATCAAAGTGTGAAATATGATATGTCAAGAACTATGTAATGTTTTGAACAACCAACAATAAAAATTAAAAAAAATAAAGTGATATTGTGGCAACTCTGCTTGTTGACTGAGTATTCTATGCCACGGACCTTTCTGCTGGACTTCAAAGTCCACAGGAAAGGAAACATAACGGATTTCTTTGAAAGACAAAGTAAAGAGGATCGCCCTCTTATGATCTACCCTGTGTAGATCATCTTTTTCTTTAGAGCAGGGCAAGCGCCTGAAAGTTGCCCTTCCAGAACCAGGAAATAGTCTGTGGTCTTGAGCTGGGGTCAAGACCTTGGTGAGAATGGGTAGCATTCTCTAGAGTAACCCTGGCTGTAGGCCTGTGGGAGGTGGTACTCTGCCCAAGCTGGGAACTAGTCCCAATTCCTCTTGGAGCATCCCAGCGGTGTCTGGATGACTTCTGATTGTGATTGGGGGAAAGGGTGTTGGGGATCCAGAACTGAACAGGGTAAGATAAGCGGGGGTACTTCCTAGGTTGAAGTTTGGCACAAGAGCCTCATGTCTCTGGTCTCATGTCTCATGATGTGAGGACCAGGTATGTTGACAACACAACTTGAAGTTTGGGCACCTGAGCGTCAGGGTTCCTTGGCCTCCAACACCATACGACTCCCATAGAAGCTGGAGTGGATGTGGTGGTCTATGCTAGATTCTTGAGTCTCACCATCTCAATGGCCTCAATGCCATTTTCAATTATGGCACCACAGACATGTTCTGATTTGTTCGAACCTTTCCTTCAAGTGTTTAGAGAATGGAACTTGACGGCTATGTTGGACCTAAACTAAGTCATACCTACTTATGACTGGATGTTATTGTGTGGGGTGGGGGGCAATTATGACAGCAGTTTCCTGTCATTATGTCAATGTCTCTTTGCCAAAAATGTGAAAGGGAGAGAAGGCATGTCATAAAGTGGCACGTGCTTGCCCTTAATCGAGATTAAAAAATCTTGCCAAACTCTCATTCCAACAGATCCCTATGCTCACAGCAGAATCCCAATGACTTTGGCAGAGTCTGACCCAAGACTGGAATCGCCAATCACTTAACCAGACATGTTAGTTCATACAGGATGGCCGAGAAACACCTGTCCAATGCTGTCAGAAAGATGGCAACAGATCTCAGATGAGACTACAATGCTCGGGTGTGATTATAATAGGAGAGCCTTCAGGTGGAGACAGCCTCTGTAGCTCCTAGAAGCAGCTCCAGGAGCAGGCAGCCGGGCATCCAGGGCCACGCCTAGGATTTCTCCATGTCAGAGAAACCCTTCAGACCAAGAGTTGGGCAAACAATTTTTTTTTTTTTAGGTACCCTCTGGTCTGTCCTTGGGCAATTGGCTCAAATGAAGTAGTGACAGTCCTGAGCATCCTGGTCATCGCCATAGACTGACTCGGAATCTGAGTGCTTGGCTTTGAACGTCGAATGTATATTTCTGCCGATTTCTTATCCTTTGTTGTGGGAATTCATTCCTCCACGTGGGGTCAGCACTGAAGTCTGGGGGGAAAAACCTACTTCTTGCCTCCTGATCGGAGCTCTAGCTCCCAGTGACCGCAGGTTCGTGGACTTCAAACCTAGTTCCCTCCACATCTTCATCTTGGTACCACTCCCCGTGTCCCTCTGATACATGCTGTGCTTCCCAGAAATTTGGGGGTGGACCAGGACTCCTTCCCCAGCTGCTTCGTACAGAAATAGAGGCCAACTCAGCTCAGCCAGTCCCTGAATGAGAAACGGCATGGAGAACAGGGCTCCAGTTAACAGGGATTTGGAAAAATTGTCTTTGACCTTGGAATGGCTGGCAGATGCCAAGAGAACTGAGTTCTCGATGTCCCAGCTTGGTTCTCCTAGTCGGATCCTTCTTTCCATGAGGAAGGAGCTCTGACATACACTGAGGAAAAGCCGTCCACCCCAGGCAGCAGCATCCAATCCTGACAACTCTATTAAATGGGGAAAAATAATGCACTCTCGGGTAAACCAATGAATACTCATTGTGTCACTAAACCTTTAAGTTTTAAATTTCTGTGATTTACCAAGAATTTAAAACTAAGCATTTCAAATAGTTTCCCTAATTAAGACTTAATGAGTTTTACGCCATCAAAAGCACAAGATAACTAGATGTGCTTTTGAGGGGGACTGGCTCATGAGGTTTTGGACAACGAGAAGGCTTCTTGGATTCAACTAATTCCAGCTCTGTGGCTGTAGAGCACCCCCAGCTCTTGGCTATTGATGTGGACTTGGCAAACCAAATCTTGAGCTTGCCCTTCCATCAGTTTCTCAAAACTATAATATCCCCCTCTTCCACAAATATTTAAAGGCATACGTGGAGTCACCAGGAGTCCTGTTTCACCTTGTCTGAAATCTGATGGTCAAATACATTAAATTGGCATACCTTAAGTAGTTCATGTCAAGAGAAACCAGTGTGTTCTCTGTACTACAGGATTAGAATCACTAACATTTTAGGTCTGATAGGATTAGAGAGCCAGGTTCAGAAGTGCCTTAAAACTTGGTTCCTTTAGAATCATGCTTGGTACCAAAGCCTATTAGTCAAAGATCTACAGTGAAGATTGGCAGGAGGTATATAAATATCTGCAGACCCCTGACTAGCCATGAAGACAGAGAAGGTTGTGTCGATGAGGCTTCAGATGGGAAAGCAGATCCTGTAGAGCCCTGGACCCACAGCTATTCATGTTACGTTTTTGTCAAAGAACTCGTCTGAGTATGTATGAGACAGGATTTAAGAGAACTTGTTTGAGTACAGAGGCTGAGAAGGCCCTGACAGGCCATCTGAAAGCCAGACATGTTGGGATGCTCGGAGAAGCCTTGTCCTAGTGAAAGTCTTCAAACTGCTGAGGTGGGTAGAGGGTGCTTGTGTCAATCCTGGAGTCCTGATCAAGAATAAGATTAAGAGTACACCCCACCCCCAGGCTCAACTCGTTCCTGTTCCATGCAGGACCCCAACCAATGCAAAGGGCTCTTCCATGTGGGGACCAATCTCTCATGCTTGGTCTACTCCATCTCTTCTAGAAACATCTCCATAGACGTATCCAAAACTCCAACTTTTCCAGTTCTCTAGGTGTTGACTAATCCTAGTTAACACCTAAAAGTGAGCTGTTTGTAACAATGGAATAGATGTACAGTCTCTACCATGGCCCCCGAAGGTCCTGCACTGAAGGCTTGGTGGTACCCTATGGCACCCTGTGGCACCCTGTGTGAGGGGGAGTGGCGCTAGTAGAAGGCTGTAAGGTCCCTGGGGGCAGATCCTTGAAGGGTCTGTTAGGACCCTGGTCCTTCCCTTGCTCTTCCTGAGTGAGGTGACTAGCTTTGCTCCTTCCTTGATCCTCTCCCTCCCTCCAGGCCCAAAGCAATTGGGGCTAAGTGACCGTCAACTCAAACCTTCAGAAAACTGAGTCAAAACCTTTCCTCCTCACAAACTGTCTATCTTGGGTATTTTGCCAAGGCAATAGAAAACTAAACAAAACCTGGTACCAGGAGTGGGGCCACTGCTGTGACGACATCTGGTATACTTTACAAGCCTTTGGAATTGGCTTATGGCACAAGTTAAGTCTAGAGGAGTGGGGCTGGAGGCAGCCTAGGATGGTCCAAGCCAAGTTAATGGATGAGCCTGACCTCAGAGGACCACAACCCCGATAGGCACACAGACAGAGAAGGTTGTGCTGAGGAGGCTTTAGATGGAAAAGCCGATCTCGTGGAGCTGGGGACCTGCTGACACTTGTGCTCTACTTTGTCCCTCTGGAGACTTGAGAGTCTGACTTTGAAGGTGAAGAGTTATCTGGAGAGAACTTCAAGTCAAAATAGCATTTAGGTAGCACTGGCGTTGTTGCCTGCTTTTATCTAGATCCCAGTGAGTCCGGAGCAGAACACAGTGGAAAGACTTGAACTTTCTGTTCTGCAGAAAACAGGTGTACTTAAAACCTCAGGCAGTGACGGTTTTGTTGCTAATGAGGTGATTGCCATTAATAAGCCAAAAGTGGGTGAGCACTTCCCTGGTCACGCAAGGCCCTGGGTTTCCTACTTTGACCAGGAAAGTAGAAAAAGGCCATTAAGGGCATTCTTGGCTACCAGCAAAACTCAAAGCCTCCCAGGCTCAGACTTCCAAGAGACCCGGGATGCACTACTTGCTCAAGACCAACTAGGAGTCCTACGTCCCCAGGGTTTGTTTCCCTGTGCTGTGGGGTTCAGGCACTCGGGCTGCCGTAGCCAAGGTCTGAGCAGGTCCCTCTGTGTGGCTTGCTCCAGGGGCAGACCTTGGCCTTGCTCATGTGATGACCCTTTGAAAGCTCTGTTGGATGTCAGAACTGAGGGGCTGGCGTCAAGGCAAACCTGGGAGGCCAGAAACCTGTTTCCGTCAGAAACCCTCCAAGCATCACCAGAGGGTGGGCTGTGACGCTGCGTGAAGTTGAAGCTAGAATGGAGACCTCAAAGTTGGGGATGCCAAGAATAGGGGGCATTTGCTGAAGGAAGCTTCAGGAAGAGCCAGCCCGTCTGCACCCTCTGATGCTCACATCCTCCCCCGGTGTCCCTGATCCCAGGAGGAAGCCATAGGATTTAACGTCTGCTCTGCTGGGTTTTGGTCTCCTTGGGTCTGATCCTTCCTATCATCCTACTGCCTTCCAGAATTAGTGTGTACCCTGAGCCATTGAATCTTGGAAATAAGTGACTTGTTTCTCAGGTTTTCTTTAACTGGGGACTCGCAGCTAAATTTCACCGTGAGGTACCCAGATGAGTTTGGACTTGGACTCCTAAGCAATGCTGGGTCTGCCAAGGTTCTGGGAGACTCCTGAAGATCACTAAATGCAGTCCTCATTATAAGATGCACATGGGCCTTCGTGGGCCAGAGGAGGAATGCTATGGTGTGCCTCTGAAATGCCCCTCAGAAGCCATTCCCTGAAGGTTGTGCTGAGGAGGCTTTGGATTAAAAAGCAGTCCTCATGGAGCATTGGATCCTCAGCCGTCCATTGCTGTCTGTTATAAAGGGAAATAAGGGTTCACGTGGCAGAATACATGGCGCAATCAGTGACCAAAGGTCAGTTGTATCTGAAATCAAAGAACAGAAGGCAGTCTTGGAACCCGAAAACAGGACTTGCCACCCAAAAACCTGGAGAGAAACAGAATGGGAAACTTGGTGATATTTGACCTGCCTTGGTTAGCAGTCATGCGGCTTTGAGAATTTTTCTCTTATGCAGGATGATAATGATAAGCCTGCCATCATGGGGTCCACAGGTGAGGGACTCGGCACTGACTCTGTGACCTCTGTCTTCAATGAACCAGGAGTGCCAACTCTAATTCCTTGCTGGCCCATTCTTGGCTTTTGCTAATGAGGTTGGGTTTTGGTGGCTAGGAAACTAATGGTAGTCTCTGGAATCCTATGGCATGAGAGGTTTGTGAGGGGGGTGGTGGGACTTTCCAAAAGTCTAGGGCTATCCAGACTTCCCTTGAAGAAAACTGTTGGTTCCTGGAGTCTAGTGGGAAGAGACGGAAGGACAAGAGAAATAAGGACATTAGATAGAAAGACCTGAGTTTTGTGGTCATCCCTGCATGCTTGCCATAATACAACTCTCCTGGGACATGGAACCAAATGCCCCAGTACTGTAGCCTTGCAGGGGATGGTCTTGACTCAGAGGTGAGGTTGCCCACCTCTGCTGAACCTGAGAAATTGTCCCTTAACCTGTGGGGCTGAGGAATCCAACCAGTGAATCAAAGTGGGTTCTGCTGTTCCTTGGCTCTGCCTTCCCAGAGGGGATTACAGGAATCTAGGTCTGGTGACCACTAAGGACCAGGAATGATCCACTGATGGGGTCAATGTGCCTTTGCAAATGGAAGTGAATGTGAAGCCCTCACCTGGGGAGGATAAGCCCTTCCTGAACCAACTCCTAAGGAAGGGAAGTCCTCCTTGCAGATGCTGCTTATTTAACACACAGAATCTCTCCTCCCCTGGCTCTGACTCTAATGTGTCTGTGAACCAAAGCTTTTATACCCTGGGCAAGTGGAGAGAAGGAACTTTGATTCCCAGTCAATCCCTGATGGCAGACTGGAAACCACTGCATGAAGTCCACGGCCTAAAAGATGACGCATTCGTCACGGTCTCTCTGTAGTCTCGGGACTGTGTCCCCTGCCACTTCTCCTAGAACTGAAAGAGCAGAGAAGTAACCAGTGCTCATGGGCCCAGCTGAGCTTGTAGCCACGGAAGCCCAAAATGGTAAGGGAATGTAGTCACTGGTTGGGAAGAAAAGAACGAGATACCCCAGACTGCCTTTTGCTCTGCTGAGGATTTTTCTTGACAGAATCCTCTGGTCCCCTGGGGATAGGATCACTTATACCACAGAATTCCAGAGGCTACCATTGTTTTCATAGCCACCAAAACCCAATCTCGTTAGCAAAAGCCAAGAAATGGCCAGCGAGGAACCTTAAGTTGGCACTCACGGTTCATTGAGGACAGGGGCCAGAGTCTTCCATGTGACTATAAATAGGTGACTCCTATGGAGCACTGGACAGGGTATAGCATGATCTTTGGGGTCAAACCAAACAATCACACCCACGTGGAGATGTCCCATCAGCCTACTTGAGGCTTCTCCTTGAGTATGAGGAATGACCATTTATGGTGGCTGACATCGTATGTGGTCCATTCTTCCACTGGAGTCTCCTACACTAGGATGGCATCTCTGCCTGACCTAGTTATAAAGGAGTTTTCATTGCTGTCCCCACTACAGCTGTCTTTTTGGATCTTGCCATCATTGTCACCCCTGTTGGCTATTCCTGCTTCTCTGGTTTTCACAAATATGCCACCTCTTCTCCTACCACTGATTCCCCACCCCCTGTCCCTGCTGGGTGGAGGCCCCTTGGCAGCAGTAGAAATGAAGTCGCGTGCATGGTCGTCTTTGCAGTGGAATCATTCCTGGTCCTTAGTGTTCACCAGACCTAGATTCTTCTGACTCTGGTTGTCTGTCCAGTGGAATCGGCAGAGTGGCTCCCACGTAACCCATGGCTAAAAAGGCTGGAGGGTTAGGGACCTGGACTGTGCTCAGAAGCACCTCTTCACTAACAGTAATGAATTACCTGGCATCTTGATGTGTTCAGCGTCTGGAGCGTGTCCTTGCTGGGCCTCCTGTTCATCTCTATGTGCACTTGTTCCTGAGGCACTTGTAATCCTAGAGTCAAATCTCTAATGTCAAAGGATGAACCTTGGGCCACTTGGGCTGTATGTGTGAACCAGAGGTGACTATACCTCTGCCTCCTCCAGGCATTGATCCACACCCCCCATCCCTCACGCCCCTGAAGCCCACTGGAGAGACCAACTGTTCCATCCCCAGAGCTTGGCGGTGGAGTGATGTGGTTTCCTCTGGACTTTGCTTGATGGTATGCATCTGTCCACCCTCTGGCCTCCCGCTTCCTTGAGTGGAATGATCCCTACTGGTAAATCCCAAGGGCGCTTTGTAGCAACCCCTTGATCCCAGAGTCGATGCCAGGGTACCCGCTGAGGTGGCCTCCCCCACTTATTTCTTGGCAACAACTAAACCTCGTAGCTTTGTAGAAATGGAGTAGATGAAACTGAAGTTCAGCTTCCTACAGGAAGCCAGCACTTGGGATAAAGCAGGCATTGATGGGATTAGAGCCTAGTGAGTCTAGATCCATAGTTCAGTGCTGTTTGAGAGCAGAGTTGGCTCTTGTGGGATGAAACATGGAGGTGAAGAGGGAATAAAGAACCTTCCACTCCAGCTAGAAGCCTAGCCATCTGCCGATTCCAAATGGTCCCAGACTGTATCCAGCTCAGACCAAGGTCATACCCCATCGGGGAGCAGAAACCTGTCCAAATAGATGCACCAAGTGAGATTGCCTGTGTGTAGGAAGGAGGCCTAGGGTACCTTCTTCCAAAAAAGCAGATCTCTCAAAAGAACACACCAACGTAAAGATGCTCTGCTTAATTACAACTGCAGAGACACATTCACTCTGTGAACACTCCCGAAGCACCATACTTGGGATCTTTGCACCTTCCTAAATGTAATAAAAACATTGTAAAACCACTAAAGTACAAATAATTGACCTGCAGGTCCTGCCCATGATCCTATCACAATATATTTGCTAAAATTAAAATGATTCAGGGCTCATGGTAATCATGGAGCCACAGGAGTGGGAGAGAGGATCAGACTGCACATGCTGCCACATGCCACTGACACATGGGTTACTTTTTCCCTCTTCCAAGTTGGCTCACTTGAAGATGCAGAAAGGAATCTTTCTGCCCTGCATAGATAACTTGCCCTCTGCATTCATCCAGCAAAACTTCAAAATTCCTACATCTCTTTCCCCTCCAGAAGGCCTGAGGGGGCTGCCCTCTCTTCTGATCCACCCGCCTCCCGGCTACCCAGATGCCTGGCTGGGTCCTCAGCTGCTGCATCTGTTGGTGAGGCCATAAATCAGAGGCAGGGTCAGGCCTGGTCAGCTTGCTGATGGAATTAGAGTAACGAATGGGGAGTGGGGTGTTTAGATTAGTCTTGGCTCTGGAGCTGAAGGGGGAAGGCTGGCACTTAACTTCCTGATAAATTCGGCACCAACACATCCTGGGTCAGCAATTATGGTTTAAAGATCCCTTGGGAGGGGCCGAGGTGGAACCTCCTTGGGCAGCTGTGGCCACCTGAGTAGCCCTGCCATGACTGAGAGGTGGGTGAGATCTGAAAGCCAGAGAGGGTCAGCTGCAGATGACATGAGGTACCTGCCAGTGCAGAGCACTGCCCCCTCGCGTGCCCTGCCCCTCGCGTGCCCTGTGCACGAGCTGAGGTACTCAGCAGTGGTAAAGGGGTGAACTGGATGTGGACAGGGGAGACTTGGATTATAATATAAGTCTGAGGATATCTGGGCAAACCCCAGGGGAAACTCCAGAGCAAGGCTCATGTGAGCAATGCCAATTAGGCACAAGTGAGCCAGGCCCCATGTCCCTTCTGTACTCAACCCTGGGCTGGGGTGATCTGGGAAGCTCATGGTGACACTGCCAATGCTATGATAGATCCCAAAGGTGCCGTAGATGGGTGCAGTGCAAACATTGAATAGTGACTTTCCCTTTGAATAAAAGCCCGGGACCTGTGGGACTGCCACGTGGACATCTTCCTCCCTGCTCCAGAATCCAGGTTCACTGGAGAGTCTGATGCATCCAGATATGTCCACTTAACCTGCATGTCACTCTTGGGAATCTTCTCGGTCGGTGGACTTGGTGGCAGGGCCTTTTCTGTGATCCTCGGGGTAGTCGGAGCACGAGGGGACTTGAATGGCCTATTCAATGCGTGGGCCCATCCCCCTGTAGACTTCAGCAGAAGGGCCAGAAGCTGTGCATTCCTCCAGTCTTCATGTCTCCAGGCGTCTGCATTGGATGAAGACCCAAAATCATGGGAGCAAGTGGTTTACCTGATGTGATTCCAGAAAGCAAGAGGATAAAGGGAAGAGCCCACTGGGGCTTGGAAGGCTGCCTTCAGGAGTGTCCTACCCCTAGGGCTTCCAGGAGCCTGATGAGCTCTGACTCACGACAGGCAAAGTGACAGAGAAGCTCAAAAGCTAGAAACAGGCAGCGGGAGTGACTGCAGGGAAAGGATAAGGGACATGGGGTGGGAGGTCAATGGGATAGCAGATAATTTTTTAAAAATGGTCTCCAGTTTCCCCAATTTCCCAAACTACATGAAGATCCATCCTTTACTGCTTGGAACTGAATCCATCTTTTGCTTTCTTCTTTTGATAAAACATGGCATAAATGAGTCTTCCAAGGCTGGGTCACAAAGTTGTTGGGTTGGATCTCCACTGCCTATCTTTAGACACTTGGTCTTGGAAACCCTCCACCATGTTGTGAGGAAGCCCAAGCTCCCCTGTGGAGAAGCGATCTGGAAAGAAACCCCTAGTCCTTGCTAGCTCCACCCACACGGCTGGCAAGTCATTGCAGATAACAAATCCATGTCAAGAATGCTGTCCTGTCACCCAGCTAATGATGGGATGAGCTGTCTGTTCCTTCCCTGATCCCTGCACATGGGCAGATCCATGGACAAACAGAATGCGGTTGATTGAAGGCGATGTTCAGGCAATTGATACAAAGAACATCCCAGCTTTAAAACCACCAATATAAGGTGTAGGGGACAACATGACCTTTTTTGGATAAAGGCTCAGGGAGGTGAAGTTAAAAATTCCTGAGATCAAAAAGCGAGTAAGAGAATAACCTTCATACTCATTCTGTCTGACCTTAAACCATACTTTCAATGCTACTGTTGACCATCTTCAGGATGTTCTTCCCCAAACTGCAGGGAGGTCACTCAATCCCATGTTCACACAAATTACCCAGGCCTCCCCAGCATGGATACCTAACTGCCTACAAGACATGAATGACCCCACACTGCTGGGGGCAGATCACCCATTACATCTGTTCAGAACCAAGTAGCAGATACAGGGGTGTGTAGAAAAGCATACGTGCTTTCTAAAAGCTGTGAGTCGGGGGCACTTATCACAACAGCCCTGAGATAGATCAGGATGGTTTAGCTTCTGAGCTTTTATTTTCTCAGCTGTAAAATGGGGATAAGGAGCTGGGGGAGTCTATGCTGGAAATCCTGTGGATTTGCACCCTGACCTTCAATCTCCAGCCACGCCAAAGCTGCCTGCAAGACCAAGTGTCAGACCAGTGTCCTGTATCTGGACACCAAGCCTTCTCGGCTCTAGTGCTCCCCAGTCAAGCATACAAGGGGACACTTGTGCTGGCTCAGACCACACAGCAGGTCTTCTTTCTCCTCCACAATGAAGTCCCTGTGAACAGGGGCATCTTGCCATGTTCCAGATGGCCAGCCCGTTCTCCTGATGCGTCACTGAACAATCCTCCATGTTTCATGGTCCTGTCCATGAAAAGTCTGTTGCTTAAACAAAGCAGAGGCCTCTGGCTGGAACTGCCACTGGTAATCTGCAGGCTCTGCACTGAGAAGCACAGGAGCTATATCCACAGACCGAGGAAATTCCAAAGAATGAAATGGGACATCACCAAGGGAACTAGGTAATGGCTGGCCAGGGGCCCAGGGTGTCCATCCCAGATCCTCGGGTACCTTTGGAGAGATGCTGATGTGCTCCTTGGGCCACTGGGAGGCCAGGATCTCACCATCCTGAGATCCACAGAAAGGTAGAGATACACAAGAATCAGGCACTGACCGTTGCTAATGGCTGTGGGTCTGGAGTCGGTCCCAGCTCTGCGGCTTTGTTATGAAACCCGGTCTGATCTGAAAAATGGGAACCAATTTCAGCATTAAGCACTTGTGGACCCACATCATCTTGCCCAGTGCTCAGAGCACCAAGCACACAGAAGCCCTGGATCCAGTGTCAAGCCTGCAGTCACTACCGTTTCCATGGATGGTGACACTGGGAGTGTTGGGTTTTCTCAGGGGACTGGCATCAAGGCAGAGGCTACAAGGGCTTCCTTGGGCTCAACCCC
This sequence comes from Marmota monax, assembly GCF_021218885.2. Lineage (NCBI taxonomy): Eukaryota > Metazoa > Chordata > Mammalia > Rodentia > Sciuridae > Marmota > Marmota monax. The sequence goes on from NW_026692602.1 coordinate 19,430, forward strand.
CTGGGGAAGGAGATGGGAGTGCCGCTGCCACACAGGCCCAGTGATGGACCCCATAGGGAGCTCTGGAACTGGCAGGTCCCTTCAAAGGCATCAATATGGCCTTCCCAGCCCCTCATATAATGACGTGGCTGTGCCATTGGTTGGGAGCCTGGCGAGAGAGCGTGTGACCTTGGCCTAGTCTGCACCCCACAGATGAGGCAGCCTCAGGAGGACTGACAGCCTGGGCGGCAGATGTAGGGTGGTCTGGGTGCTGCATAGGAGATGTGGGGAGCTGGGGACAGTCTCCTGGAGGTGGCATCTCGGCTGAGTTGGCCAGGTGAAAGACAGGAGGAGGAGCTCCAGACAGACCTCGCAGCTGAGGGATGGGGATGGGACGTGGGGAAAAGTTGGCCCCACTGACGCCCTCTGACATCCCTGGGGCACACTCACCTGGGTGTGGGCTCACTTCCTCTCCTTAGCTCTTGTTGGAAACTTCTTGAGAAGGTGACATTGAGCTGCTACAGTAGCCTTTGTTACTTTCCATCCCTTACCTTGATATTTTTTTTTTCCTTGCAAACTCTCTCAATTGGATACCACATCCCAAACCAGATGAGAAGGTCCTTTTCCACAGTGGAAAGGAAATGTCACAAGGGCAGAGATCTTGAGCACCTGCCTCATATTGAACGTCCCCAGCGCCCTGAGCAAGATGAGACTTTGACACATTCGGTGACTGTCCTGTGGGTCCAGGTCTTCCAGTCATGGGGAGGAGGGCCAGCAGGTAGAGTGGAAGATGGCATTGAGTGCTAGGATTCCACGAGGTCTTGGAGTGATAGAAGTTGGAAGGTCAAGTTCCTAGGTCTTGGGAGGTGGGAATTTTGACCTCTGTGGTACATAATGGGAAAGGATATCTGGGTCCTCAGGAAAAAGAGGTGAGTTCTGACACACCTTCCAATGCATGGACAACTGGGGGAAGAGACTGGCACACCAAGGCCTCACTCCCAAAGCCTTGGAGACAGACCTGTACTACAGCTAACAAGGTGCATCTGCCCATGGCCAGGCCAGATAGTCCGCTAAGCCATCCCACATGGGCAGCTCTCCTGCCGCCCCAGCAAAGTCTCTCATCAACTTGCCTTGAAGTCGCACCTTCCTGGGGCAGGATACTCTTTTATTGCAAACTCCCCGACTGATTGTTCTCAGGACCAAGCCCTTTGATGGTTTTATTGTCCCTAAATTCACACCAGGCTCCAGTAACTTCAGAGCAGGTAGAGAATGCAGAGAGGGGAGGGTTTGGGAAAGGAGCCGCCCAGGATCAAGGCAGGAGATTGCGACTTCTAAATCTGCCCCACCAGACTTCCTCTGAAAACTCGCACATGCAGGAGCAGGTCCCATCATCTCTGGCCCAGAAGGCCCACGTTAAGTGGATCAAGGTGGCCATCACCTCTGGCAGCTCCTGAGCACACCTGTCCCCCCTGGTTGGTCCACGCAGCTCCCTGATTCCCTGCCTAGCGGCCTCGTTCAGGGACTGAGTGGCTCTCAAGATGGACGCCGATGCGGTTTCATGGTAGGTTCTGAATTTCCCTGTTTGTATTGGGATCGGCTTGGCCAATGTAGTGGCTCGAGGTCTGCTTTTGGAAGTTCCCAGACTGAGCTTGGGTACATGAAGTCCACTCACTTCCTGTCTCCTTTCCCCACCCTCTTGCTTCCTGGGATGGACCTCCAGATTATAGGAGGCTGTTAGGATCCCTGCTGAGCAGAGGGGCTTTATCCTGTTGGAAACGGATGGCCTGGATATTTCTTACCAAAATTCTCTTGCTGAGGACCTGCCACCCGAGGCTCTGGTGGAAGAGGGGGCCGTTGGGGGGTATCTAGGCCCATGAGGGTGGGGTGCCCTCAGCCCTCCTGAAGGAACCGTTACACCCATGAAAGACCCCAGAGAGCTGCCTGTCCCCTCCCAGGGGGGACCCAGCAAGAAGGTCTGAATCAGGAAACGGGCCCTCACCAGATGCTGAGTCTGCTGCTACCTTGATCTTGACACTCAGACTGAGATTTGTTTAAGCCACCCCCACCCCAGTCTGTGGCCTTTTGTCAGAGTAGCTCAAACAGACTAAGACAGGGACGACTTGATGGGTGGCCCAGAAGAAAGCTCTAAGGATGGTTATCCAGGCAAAGAGGAAGCCACAGGGTATCGAACCATCTTTCATGGGTCAGGTGGGGTGGGCACCTCTGGGTGTGGATGTCTAGGGACTTCAGGGTTGTGTGTGCTTCTTGCATGCTACGTGATCAGAGAAAGATCTCAGGTTGAGTTTGAGGCTATTAGCATGATGCTCATAGGGACAAGAACTGTCTGAAGGGACAGGTGGACTTGAGTGGGCTGGGAGGATGGGAGACATGCCTTGGATTCTAGATACACACTTTCTAGCTTTGGCCTGGGTCGGCCGATACATGCTGAGGCCCTACTTTGTATCAATGCCTCTCCTAAGCCAATTGCAAGAAGGCACTTGGCAAGAAAGCCCACTGGGCTCCGTGCTTAGTGTCTAGGACAGGAGGAATGTGGGCAGGTTCAGGGTGTTTGAGAGCTTACTGGACATGCTGATGGACAGGATGTGGAAAGAGGGAGACTTCGTAAGGTGGCCATGTCAGATCTTGGTTGGGTCCCTAAAGAAATAAATGCAGAGATGGAGACAGGAAAGAGGCTTGTTAGAGACAATTCCCAGGGATCAGTTGGAGACAATTCCCGATTGTGTTGAGTTTACACCACAGAAACTGTCAGATACTATAACCTGAGCAGATTGTTAAACGTTGCTGGCACACCACCGGTGTCTGCAAAAGAGATGGGGGCAGGAGGCGGACCTGGGCAGAGAGCCTCCACCCAGGAAACAGACCTGATGGTCCCCATTAACTCGGGGTAGCTAAGAGCCGAGAGTGCCTCTCTACGGAAGAGTCCTGCACGGGGCAGAAGTGCCCCACCATGTTCAGCCTGTGACTTGGGGCTGCCCAGGAAGAGCCCAGCTCAGCCTGAAAGCAGAGATTTACCCTAGAATCTCAGCTAATGGCATTTCTGCAGCTAAATAGAAAGATGATTTCTTTTTTTTTTTTTTTTAAGAAAAAAAATTGACCCAAGACATGTCTTGAAACATGTGTACACTGAGTGACAGGCTCAAGCTAATGCATTTCTCTGGCTTTCTTGTTTTCTGTGATAAGAAATCAAAATCAACTCTTGGCAATTTTCCAGAATGCGATACTTTGTTAACAGACTTTTTCATGTGATACAACAGATCTCCTGACACTTATCTGACACTTTGTATTTGACCAACATCCCTCCAACCACACCCACCCATTAGCAACCATTCTACCCTGCTTCTGAGTTCAACATTTTTAGGATCTACAAGTGAGATCCCTTTGGGAGGGGTCTGGGAGGTTCACCTGACTGCTCTGCAGCATGTGTGCTAAGAAGGGGGTAGCTGTACCCCAGTCTTCCTGCTCTCCATGGTGGGGGTATGAGGGGGAGGGGAATTCATGTCCTCCAAGGGGAGGACAGAAGGCACAATCACTAGGATTTATAAGATGCCGGGTGTCAATCCCCATCTCCATGGCTTCCCCTCCTATCTAGACCAGATCTGTTTTACTTCTGGCCTGTGCCAGATAGCCCATGTCTCACTTTCAACGGAGTTTAGACCGCAGAGACGAGGCAGGACCTCAGGGTGGGAGGGAGCGGTGGGACAGCTAGTCTCCAATAGCGGGAGCTTTGCCCTTTCTCAGTCCTCTAGATGCGGTTCCCCAGAGTGGCATGGCTCCCTTCATCCCTCAGGTCTCTACTCATGTGCCACCTTCTTCATGAGATCTTCTCTATCATAATTAACATTGTAACTTTGCACCCCACCTCCTTTATTTTCTCCACCCCAACGAGGATTTCTTTGTCTCCCCCACTTGGAACCCAGAGCTCCACAAGGGCTGGGATTCTGCATCTGTCTCTGCTAAATCCCCAGCAGATGATTGACTATCTGATGCAAAACAGTTTTTACCCCGTATCCCTTAAAGTGGGAATAGCATGTGGGAGGTGCCCTCTGTTGGTTCAAGGTGGGCACAGAAGGCCCGGTGGTGTCAATCACTGGCCCCAGCTCGAAGGAACATGCTAAGAAGCTCAATAAAGGCCACTTAATATGGAGAAGCAGTAGCCAAGCCCTTAGAGATGTTGGAGCAAACGGGGTAAGAAGACCCCACACACATCTCCTGCAGAGAATATCAACAGCCAGAAGCCACCACCATTGAGGCTGGTGGGGGAAAGAGGTGGCACCACCAGAGCCCACAAGTTTGAACCTCCAGGTTGGAGCTAGAGAAGCTCTGGGTTGTCACAACAGTAGTTGTGACCATAGATGGAGGGGACTGGCAGTGGGCACTGGACCCAAGAGACAACTCAAAGGGGTAGATTATGCAGGCTCCCCTGCTCTCCAGGGTAGGAGCATGTGCGAGGGGGAGAAGATGGCATGGTGAGATGGGAAGCCAGAGAAGAATCAGAGGCCAGACTTAACCTTCTAGAACTTTCTAAGAACCATCCATGAGATGGCGTCCATCTCTTACAAGGGCAATGACCTAACACCTTTCTCCAGGCCACTTCTCCTGAGGGTTCCATCTCCACACACGGGATGCCAGGCTTCCTTGGGAACCATTGGAAATGGACCAACCACACTCAAACCATAGACATTGCTGAGGGAGAAGCATGTGCTGCTAGGGAGCCTGGGAGTGGAGTGCCTCTTCCTGTCTGGACTGGACTTGTGCACCCCCACTTGGCGAGGGCTGGGTACACAGTACTGGGCTGCCTGTGTGCTTACATCCCGGGATCAGATTGCTACAGACTGACCTAGGGTGGCTTGGTGGGGACAGATGGCCCCATGACCTATCGCCCTTTAGCAGGTTAGCTTGGGCTGCTTCATGTGAGAACAGCTTATTTTCTCCCCTCTTGTATCTAATGCAGAGGGACAACACAGTGTGCTACCCCAACCTCTTAGAGAGGAGCCAACATACCCCTAGGTGAGTTTGTGGTAATGATGGCTTGTGGATCTGTTCCCCAGAAAATGCCCTCAATGCAGATAACAATGTCCCCCACCTAACTCTTCCCAGGGCCACCTCCATTCCAGGGTTAGTCTAGGAAAGGTGTGAAGCCCACCTCCCCTCACCTCAAATTAGGGTAGTTCTGGGAGATCATTCTGGGCCAGAGCTCTCCATGGGTCAGCAGAGGCCTCTGACAGGTGCATTACCCTCTAGTTTCTCCAAGGGGTAGCTCTCTCTTCTGCCTCCAATTCCACATGGGTTGTGTTCCTGAGGTCCCACCTCGGAACTCAGCCTTCCACCTGTGCCACTTGCTATGAGAAGGATCTGATGCCTCTTCAATATTTACCAGCATGCCACTACTTCCATGAAAACCACCAGCTTTCCGGGGAGAAATCCTGATTTGCATGTCAGCCAACTTCCATGGTGCCAATTATTCCTACCATGGCAATTCCAAACTACCACCTGGAAGTCTCTGCATGTGAACTCGGCGAGAGATCGGCAAAATCCCTAATCAATAGGATCTGACTCTGGGAGAACGCTTGTCCTGGGCCAGCCTTCCCATGCACGTGTCAGTGGAACAAAAATATCTTGAAGCAACCTGTGTCTACTTTCTTGCCTTACTATTGAACGGATTTTCTGTTTAAGCTGCAGTCTGAAATGGTCGAGTGGACACTTTGGCAGAACAGGCAGGAGAGCTAGAACAGGGCAGTGTTAGGGGCAGGAAACCTGCTGCCTCCACCTGGATCACTCAAGGTATTTTAACACCAAAAAGTTGGCAAAGAATCCTTGCCCAGTTCCCCAAAGACCTCCACTGAAGCCCTCTTATGGTGCCCTAAGAAGTGTTTTGGCAAGTGGCGAGGATGAACAAGGTCCTGCCCTAACCCATCCCCCAACCCCTAAAAGAAACTCCCGGGTTCTGACACCTGGGTATTGCAGGCAAGCCGGGAACTCTCTGGACAAAGCCATACTCAGCCATCAATAGTGGCATTCACGGATGTCACAGCTCTCGATGGGCCAACACTTCCAGGGTCCCCAAGGCTTGGCCCCCTGGCTACAGAACGGCCATGATCAGCTGCAAGCATGTCAATCTGGCTTTTGCAGACAGACTTTTGACATTAGAGTGAGAACTTCTAGGACGGACCGGAGTCTGGCAACACTAGGCCCACCTTCTCACCTTGCAATAAGCTGATAGAGTGAAACCAGAACCTGTCCTGAAGACACAGGGTCCCAACCAGCAGGATGCACTTGAGGACCCTCCAAAGGCAATGGTGGGTGTAGTAGATCTGAAAACCGGAACCTTCCATGGAAGAGTCTGATTTGAGCAGCTGATCTTAGCCAAGCAGGAAAATAACCTGTTGCTAACCCAACATGTTCCACCACCCACTGGGGCCTCACCATGGCTGCTTGTAATCAGTTGGAAATTGGGGCCTCCTGGTTAAGGTTTCCCTTCCCCTGGCAGCTGAACCTCCTCTATCTCTTTGAAGATTACAGGGCTTTAGTATGCCTTTAAAGTGAATTTTTCCCTCTGCATTTTATTATAATTAATGACCAGAAAACTCTTCTCTTTCCCCTCTCTTTATCTCTTAAATATGTTTCTTTCCTCTTTTAAAAATGCAATATTTCTTTTAAACTGGGATATGGATGAGCCTGTCCCTAGCAGGGCAGGCCCAGCTTCATCTGTCAACTTGATTATGCAAAGCCTACTTTCCGCTGGCATCTGAGGTGGATTTCAGAGCTATGAGTCACGTGGGCTTCAGGCTTGCAACCTGGGGAGCAGCCTTCTCCGGAGTCCATGTGCCTGACGAAGCCTGACTTTGAGAGAGTCCCTCCAAGGCCCTGATGGCTAAATGGTCCAGACTTTGAACACATGCATGCACTAGCACGATCATGTAGTCTGCTGACCTGGGCTGTGACAGTTATGAACTATTCCAGGATTAATTCCCTTAGAAGAAATACATCGGGGATCCTGGAACAGAAAAAGGACATTATATAAAAGCTAAATAGGAGAAAGCATATACTTCAGTTAATAATACTGTGTCACTACTGGCTCACTTATTATAACAAAAGCCCCACTTCCAATGGAAGATGTTAATCCTAAGGGAAAGTAGGCACAAGTTCATGAGGGAACTCGATTAGCTTCAGTTTTTTGTAGATCTAAAACTCTTGTAAATTTTTAAGTGGGGAAAACACATCAGCAGTTGCTCAGAACTGAGGATTTGCTGGTCAAGGGTGCAAAGACCTACCTTCGTAGTAAACATTAGGTTGTCATTATTTTTCCCTAAATGTGCTCTGGTATACACATGTGACAGAATGATATATCCACGCTATTAACAAAATCCAGAATGGCATTCTGGGTAGCAGCATTAGAGAATGGGCTGACTGGGAGCTCTTGTTAGTTGGATTGAGTTAACTTTGATTAGTTTGCAGGGCAAGTCTGCAGGCTTTAGGGAACATAGCATATTAAACTGGGAGCCTGATTTAATAACCAGATAGTATATAAGCAAAGTGAGATTTCTAAAGATCAAAGTCTGCATAGCAATCACTCCGTCTGGAAGCTCTAACCCTGTATGTATAGGGCTCTCGTGAGGTTTTTGTGCTGGGGGTAAACATGTTCTGACATGAGACAAAATCATTGTGCACATTTCTCTGATGGTTCTTAACATGCACTTTACAGAGGCTTAATTTGGGTAGAGGAGCTTTGGCAACCTAGAATCCCAAACTCTGCAGAAAGTATCCATCCTATTTTCCCAGGAGCTGGGATATAGGTGTCCATCCCCACTGTAAGGGGAGTGACCTGGTCTATCTCTACTAGGGACGCCCTCAGGGGGAGTCGACTTTACCAGGATAGAAAAATGACAGGTCACATCTGCATGTGACACTCAGCAATCCTACAGGATGTCTCGGTTTATAAACGGCTCCTTAAAAAGGTGCCTGTAGAATGGCGGGAAGCAGGGTCTGGATTATGCCTCCTTCATTTGACTTTGATTCAACCTCTGGAGACCTAGAGACCATTGGCCTGCGCCTTGTGGCTCGGGCTCATTTCAGTGGACTGGAAGTTGGGACCGGGGGCTCTGGACACACACACACAAAAGACCCAAGGGATTGTGCTGTCATCTTGCCCTGTTTCTCTCAGTCCACTTTCTGCAAAAGCCCACTGTGGGACCCTCGGTGATAAACGGGAGAGAACTGAAGCCGTGATGTTCCGTGACAAAATTCTGAGGGGGCTTGTGACAGATGTTTACAGGTGAGCCTCATGGCTTGTGCTATCAGGGGAGACCTGTCTCAGGTTGGACCCTGCATGGAGGGGCCCGTGCACCTTGCTGCACGTCCAGCAACAGCAGACCTGCCTCACCAGAGCTGCACACCCCACATCTGAGCCAAATGGCTGAATTTGATCAGAAACACCGAGAGGAGGTGGAGGGCCCAGAGTCTGGGCCTGGGACTCCTCAGTTCCTTGGTGCTTTCTGTGTCTAGAACACAGCTGTCTGGGAGTGTTCACATCAGCAAACAAGAAGATGGACCAAGTTCCACCTGCCCAAGATCACACGTGGGGACAGTGCAGCCTGGTTTGGGATGAGCCTGGGTCGGAGAACACAATCTCCCTGAGCTGGTTCCCACAGAAATGAGGCTGACTTTCCGCCACGGGCATTAAGAACAGGGGTCTAGGTAGGAGAAGGGCTAGATCCAGGGGTTTAGCTAACAGTGATGTAGGAAGGTTAACTTCTTAAGATTCTGTGGTAAGATGCAAACCGGGGGACCCAAGGGGAACTTCTGTACTATCTGAATGCAGGCCCGTGGCCGACGGGCTGGGGCATGTGCTAGGGCATGTGCTAGGATTGTGGACTTCTGGCCAATTTCACGTCCCCGCTCTGCCACTGAGCAGCTGGATGTTTTAAGAGAACGGGGTCAAGTTCCCTAACCCTTCACCTCAACTCCCCACCTGTGACATGGGGTTGTTGGAACCAGCCAGTGAGCTGTTAAGGACTAGATGCATGACAGAGGCTTCATGTGGTAAATAGAAATGGGAGGCTGCATTGTACAATCAGGACCTGCCACTCAAACTACCCAAGTGTCCCCTCAGGACAATTCATCGCAATTTGATAGCCTGATCATCACCCTGTTCTGCCTGCGGGGGGCCAGTGCATGTCTAGCCCACTGCTTTCTAAAGGGGCTCGAAACACGAGGAAGACCAGGCATCTTGCTCACACCCCAGGGCTACAGTCTTGCCCCTGAGTGTGGGTGCTGGCCTCGGCCACTCTACCCCCAAGTTAAATCAACCCTGGGCTTTCTCGGGATGGATACAGATATTCCATGTAAACCTTCCTATGACAGGAATGAATTGGGGATGACATAAGTGCCCATCAAGAGGGGGTGACTTAGGGGTCCACCCCCATGGGCTGGCACCAGCCAGTGAATGAGGCTGGACAGGTGCCCATGTGGACTGAGCTCTGTAACACTCTGGGTGAATCTCTGCATGCAGGGTGGGCTATAGCCCCCCCACCCCTGACAAATGCAAAGCAATTGAAGGTGTATATTTACATATCTGTAGGAAACAAAGGTGTAGAACAGGGGAGTTGGGAGTCTGCTATCCAGAGCTGTGGCCACTAGTGATGTGGACAAGTGAGCGCTCAAAGTGTAGCCAGTGTCACTGAGGAACCCAATGCTTCTCTTGTGGTTCACTGATGTTGAAACTGCACTGAGCCTGACAGGTGCCAAATTGGGTGGTGTAGGGAGGCAGGTCCAGAAGGCAACAGAGGATGGATGGCCAGGGGGAACTATTTTTTGTGGCCTGGCTTAAGTAATAAAACCCTATATTGTACTAGAAATATTCTCCAAAAGCGCTGGCTGGCTCTGGGCTCCACATGTGGGAACCTCCATGGGGACAGGAAGGCCGAGCCCATAGGAGCAGGGTGGGCTCGAGTCCTGCTGCTGTGGGGCCTCCTCAGGTGTCTGAAGACTGCAGGGTGCTTTGGCTAGAGGCCCAGCTGCATTCTGTTGAAGGGTGGCAGAGACTCTGGTGCCTGAGGCCCCTTCTAGTACCTCTATGAAAACCGACAGGCAAGGGCCACCTGCCACCTTGGCCCATGTGTCCTTCCCAGAACCTCCTTGCCTTGGGAGGCCAAAGAGGTTTCCCTACTTCCATTTTTAACTGAAAAAAAAACATGGAAAACTCCCCTCCCTGAGCTTTGAGGCCGGGATTTTGCCAAGTGGGACACCAGGGCTTCTGACATGCACCCGATGTTCTACTGGGTGGGAGCTGGCCAAGGTCACTGCCCTTGGAGAGCCCCATAGAGCACCATGGAGCCTGGGGAACCTGGATTGTGACCTATCTCTACGTTTTTGTGTCCTCACTATAAGCACTTGGGGGAATCATTTCTCATGAGTTGTTCTGAGCCTGTTTATCTGCCAATTCTGAGAATCAGTAAGAATTGAGTGGTCTTAAAACTCAAAACATCAAGTGAGACCTGATACTTCATGATGGCTGTCATTTCCCGACTCCCACCCTCCTACCCAGAGTGCCAAAGATTCCTGAATCACATCTTCTGGGAAGTCCCCCAGTTGTATAGACCCGTGGTACCTTTTGATGCCTCTCCCTTTGGGCTTGAGTATCGCTGAGTCCTTGAGGTCCCAGCAGGAAACGGTCATCTGAAATCTCTGCCTGGGGTCTGATTCCTAAGTGCTCTGAATAGCAGCCTGTTCTGAAAGCCTGGTGACAGTATACCAAGTCCCAGACTAGATGAAGGGAAGGTGTAAGAAGCACCAATTTGAGAAGCAGGTGCTGCTATGCTTTTGTGGAATGGTCTTCTTGGAAGAGGAGATAGAAACTTGACTCTGCTTAAAAAACAAAATGAAATGGACTCGATGTCAACCCAGCTGCCTTAGTGCTGATAAGGCCTTGTGTCCTAGTATCTGGTGGGAGGAGAGGGAGGGGGCACCCAGAATGGTGGGCCATGGACCACAGTGCCATGCACTCAAACCTGAATGGCATCAGCACCTCTAACTCTGGGCCAGCCCTCGCCCCAGCCCTCACCCCAGCCCTGTAGGGCCTGGAGTCTCCGAAAAAGGTACTGGGTAACTGTTCATGGAGGTCCTACTGCCTGGACACTTCCTATTCTAGTTGGGTGTCTCCAGGGGAGATGCCTCAATCCTGCTCATTTGCATCCCAAAGTGCCCTTCCCCAGAGGGTATACACAAGGCAGCATTGCAATTGGGAACTAGGTTTAAAGTCCTAGAAATGCAGAGACTTAATAGAGACCTATTTCTGAAGACCTATTACAGCCCCTAGAAACAGGCTTACATACCTTTGTTCACCTCTGAGCCTCATTTCCACCCCCTGTAAAATGGGGGCACTGGTATGTATCTCCTGGGCTTGTTCTAAGGGTCACATGAGCCAGGGCTCTGAGAACAGCACCTGGCATATCATGTTACAGACACTTTCCTCGAGGTCCCATGGATTCGTCAAAGGTCTCCTGGAGGAAGGATCTATTTGGTGCCGGCTGCTGGCTGAAAAGGAAGCAGGGCCACTGGTCCCTGTGCTTCAGGGTCACAGCAAGTGCAGCCTGGATTGTCAGCCTAAGCGTTTGGACTCCAGTCTTGGCATTGGTACCGAGTTGAATGTGGTGGTAGCTGATCTGATAGTCACTGGGGACATGATGGCCGTCATCTTTGAAGGTGACTCTTCTTGTGCAACAGCAACGCTACCCACGATTTTAACGCAACCCATTTGGATGACAACTCACTTATTAGCACACAACTAGCTGGTCTATGAAGATGGGTGGGCCAGTACCCTAAGCTCTTCTGATAACTAGAAAACCTAGGGGAGAGTTTATCCCAGGAGCCCTTAGCCAGTCACCAACCATCACAGGAACAGGTGTTGGGTTTACTGTGTGGCAGGTGCCTCAGCCTGTTGGCAGACATTAGCATTTCTGAACCTCAGCTTCTCCATCTGTAAAGTGGGCACAGAATGGACTTGAGGATCTGGAGTCCTCCTGCCTGTGAAGGCCACGCAGTGGCGGAGGAAGAGCTAGAGACTGAGCTCTGGTGTCTGGCCGTGGGCGATGCCTCCAGCCACCTTTCCTAAGTCCTCTGGGGACATGCATCCTGCGGCCCTCCACCTCCATCTGTCCTCTGAAAGCCAAGTGCACCGTGAGGCCAGGCAGGATGGGCACCTCCTGCAGAAGTGGCAGTGTGTGATTCCTGCCCTACCCCCTGGAATGGGGCAGTGTCACGGGTAGGGGACTTCAGTAATAACCAGAGAAGAGGGGACTCTAGTTCCCAAATAAACAGGCTCATGAGTGATGAGGGGACCCTCTGCTCCTGCCCCCACCCAGGCAGCCATCCTGCCAGCCCCACGTGCATGCCCCTCCAGGAGGGGGACAAACACCAGCAGGACCCACTTCAAAAGGCTCCCGGGCCTCGAGGAGGGGCAGCTGCTGGTGATGGAACCAGTGTGCTGGGGGCTGGCCAGTGTGGAGGCTGGGGTGGCCTCTGCAGCAGGCGGCCCTGAGCCATCCAAATACATCAGCGTGGAGCCCTCAAAAGCCCAGAGACCGAGAGCAGGAAAAATAAATAATTCGCTTATCTCTGACCAAGTTTTTCCTTTGATCTCACCCCCTCATCGCTCTTTCCCCACCCATTCCCTGATTTTTCTTTCCTCGCTACCTTCCCTTAAACCTTCTCTTAAAAACCTTTCCTCCTCCTCCGTTTGATTTATGTCCCAAACAGCTCTGGAAGCCTGACGTCCCCTGATGAATTGTTGGGGTTGTTCTGTTCCGAGATCCTGAGCTGGCTGGGAAGGGGGCAGGGTGGGGGTGGGATGGCATCCTCTAAAGAGGCAAGGACGTGGCCCTGCCAAGGGACATGCCGTGTAGACATGTGTGAACATGCGTGTAGAGGCATGTTGCTGTGGGCACAACCACGTTCCCAAAGCCTGGGCTGCCCCCTGCTCCTACGAGTCTGTGTGTTCGGAACCCACATAGGGATGAGGAGAAAGATCCTCTCTGCCCGCCCCTCCTCACTGGAGGGTGATCCATTAAAAAAAAATCACATGCTGACTATGTCCAGAGCTCTGGGAACCCTAGATGGCCGTCGTGACTGGGCCACAGCAGAATAGCTACTGTCTAGAGCAAGATCATGCCAAGGTCAAAGGCTCTGGGCCAGACTGCCCAGGCTCAAGTTCTAGCTCGGCCATTCACTAGCTATGTGACCTTAGCTTAAGAGAAAGGCTTAACCTCTGGGCCCCAGCTTCCCATATGTAAAGTAGGGTAAGAAGGCCTGGGTCATGGGATTAAATGAGCTAACACTGAAAGCACATACTAGCCTCCACAGAGTGCCAAGCACTTTTCTCAGCTGTTAGCAGGAAAGACAGCCAGAAAAAGCCCAAGGAATGGCTAACAGAAATATGTAAGCTAGTCAGAAGCCTCAAGAGCCTGAGAGTAAAATCAATTTGTAGGTGCAAAGGTCCTGGGGCTGAGTTATTCAAGGAATTAAAATCTACCATTAGTGTGTGGAAACTCAAAATGCAGGAAGCACGATGAGACTAGAGCTGCTGGTAGCAGAGTCTTGGATGCTAATGGGAGTTTGGTCTTCGCCCATGTGGCAATGGGGAGCCCTTGGGGGCTTAATGTGGAGAAGTGGGGTGAGGACATTTAGAAGACCTGAGTGGCTAGTCCTGGGAATGGGGACTGGAGAAGAGGCTGGGAAGGCAGGAAATGGTTGGAGTTGTCCATATGGGAGAGGACAGGGGCTTGGGGGAGCACGGCTGCTCCCCTCTCTGCTTAACAGACAGCAGTGGGGGGCTGTGGGAGGAACTCTACCAGAGTTCAGGAGCCTCGTGGAGGAAAAGTCACGGCAGCCTCCCAAGTCTGAGCATCTGGTGCTCGGTACCCCTGGCTGCAAGGAGGGTGGCAGTGCTCTTGGTTGTGCCAGGAAGCGCAGGCAATCCTGCAGGGGCCGAGCTCGTCTTGCACGCCTAAGCAGACCAAAGAAGGATGGCCAGACAGAGCGATGTCCAGGCTCCCTGAGCGGGAACTTGCGGGAGCTGAAACCTGATGTGGGGGGGAGATCAACATCTTTAGTGGCTCCCGAACTGTGCTGCTCGTTGGGATTCTTAAAGTGTTAATGCTCGACCTCCATCCCAAGGCATTGTGTGAGGTGGGATGTGGGCACCAGGACACCCCAAAACCCCCAGGTGACCCTACTGCAAAACTTGGGCACCACAATTTAAAAACTCTCAAGGGTCAGATGGTGGGCCAAAGAGACGACGACCCAATTTTAATCCCCAACACCACCCTGTGACGGTGGTTCTCACCTGTCCAAGGACAGGTGGTCACGTCTGTACCTGGCCATCTGACCCAGGACTGCCATCTTACAAACCCTTCAAAGCTTCCTATGGGGCTCCAGGGAAGCAGAACTAGAGTGGCCCTGGGCAGAGGTCCCCAGGGATGGTCATTGCTACCTGCACGGGTGCAGATTTTAAGCTTCTCACTATTGGACTCACATGGGTTGGTGGCGAGACACACTGGATGGGATCCGAGGACAGGGGCTGGCATTAGGCACAGCTTCCTGGGAAGGCTGCTGAAGACTCTTGATCAGGTGGGGACTTTATCTGAGTGACTCGTTAACCACAGGATGGAGGTGTCGGTGATCCTCTAGGACGCAGCAAACATGGACCCCCCTTGTCCGTCTTGGTCTCGGTCACTCTGCTGGGCTTGCTAGCCCTTCAATCCTCCTCCACTGTGGCCCTTCCCTGATCCAGAATCAAGCAGGCCATGTAGTTTGATTCTTCTAACTGGATTATTACCCTATCCTAAGAATGGGCCAGGACGAGTCCTTTGACCTTGGACTTGGTGGTTTCCAGCTTGCGATTACAAGGACCAAAGCTGCCGAGCTCATCCTCAGCCATGTCTGTGGTGCAGTGGGTGGAAATGCAGCCCAAGGTGTAGAGACCTTCACGTTGATCTCGGGGACTGTCATCAACCTCGTCTGAGTGGTCTAGATGTTCCCAACAAAAGTGCCCGAGGACCCCTGCAGGTCCACACCTCTGACAAGATCTGCCTACCTAGGAATGGCTTGTTTCCACATTCCAGAATGTTCTAAAGTTCCTTAAGTTCTTTCATGTTCATTTGATCCTCAAACTTATCCCTTGAGGGGAGAGGGTGGTGGGACACCCCTGCTTCGTGGATAAGCAAAGTTAGGCTCACATAAGTCACACCCATGGGACAGGACCGTTCCAGACCTTGTCTCCTCTGAATTTGGTGCCACATTACCTCCAAGATCAGAATTTCCTCCACTGTCTGTGAGGCTTCCCCTCCCCGCTGCAGTGCAGAGCGGCACCTGCCCCAGGTGGGGAATAGCTCCCTGTAGCAGTTGGACTCCATCCTAAAAGCTCATGGCCATGTGGTTTCTGTAATTCCAGACCGTGCCAAGGTCAGCCTCCAACTTAAGGGTACAGGCTGCTTAGAGCTTAGAATGGGACCGAGTGGTCCAATGCTGTCACCCAGGGAACATCTCTCGACCTTGCTGAGCCTGTTTTGGTCCCTCTGAAGATGGAACAGAGAGCACTTGACTGGAGCTCTAGGGAAGATGGGATGAGCTCATGACACATGGCATCAGACCCCTCTATTAGGACTTCTAGAACACGCAGAAATATCGCCATCTGCCCCCACCCCAAGAAACAGAACACATCTAGGAAATCTAGTTCGAGCAGAAAGATGCAGAGACTCAAGAATTGTTGTTCTGTGTAACTCAGAAATCCACAGCCCGAAGGTTGAAGACTCTATGTGGGGAGGCAGCTAAGGGACCACTTAGAGCGTGGCCTGTCCCTGTCTCGGTGGCTCTGGGATCCACATTTCCTGCCTGCCAGTGTGGCAAGAATAAAATCCCAAATGGATGATAATCCAATCCAAGGACAAGATAGACCCTCATGGGAAGCCACTCTGTAGCTGACCCAAGACGCTGGCTACGTGCTCCTGGGAGCCCTGGGCTCCTTAGCTGGTGCTTTGTACCTTAGCAGTTGACATAGGCCTGGGAACCCTCTGGCGGCAGAAGGAAGGACAGGTGGACTTCTCTAGGCTGTACCCCAACTCCCAGCACAGCTCACACGCAGGGTGCACCCTCGAAGCCCACTTCCTTTTCCTGCAATGGATTCCACCAGACAATGAACCCCAAACGGACCCGCTGCAGCATGCGAGCCTATGTAAGGCCCACGCGAAGATGTAAACAGGGACGTGAGGTCGAGAAAGTGGGTGAAGCAGCTCACCACAAAGTCAGGTTGGAAGGCCAAACCTAAATCTGGCTAAGATGAAGGATATTGATCGCGGTCTCTTCCTCTTTGCTCCTAGCTGACCCCCTAGGTACAAAGGGCTGGGTGTCTTGGTACTAAGGGAGCCAGAGGCCAAGACGGGAGATCTCGGCAAGAGGCCCCCCAGTCACCATTCTAGCTTATACCCGAGCAGGGACCCCCATGCCACTCTGCCCTTGGGGCTTCAGAGTGAGCCCAAGGGCCAAGCTCCGACTCCCCTCAGCACGCTCTGTAGAGAGCACAGACGGGTTAGCTCCCGGCACTCCCTGGTGTGGCTTCCTGTGGGAGAAGCCCCTCTCCCTCCCTGGCTGGGGTAGTGGGGGCCCGCCACTGTCCTGTAGTTACTCTGAGTGTGGTTTCCTCTTGGGCCAGTTTGCACCAGCCTCGAAGTGCCCCTGAGGTTTCTAGGGGAACTTGGAGGGTGTCTAGACTTTTGGAAAAGGAAGCAGTTATGGGACGTGTGATCCCTGGGGTCTGCCCCCGTGGAGTATCCAGAACTGTGCAGGGGACGGCCAGAGCGACCTCTGTCGGGGTCCAGCTGACTGGTCTGCACAGTTGAGGATGTGAACTCTGGCCTACAACTGTCTCCTGCAGAACTCCTCCTGAACATCTCAACCTGAGCCTCATTCTTCCTCTCCTGGGAGATGGTGATGGGAGTCCCCTTTCACGGGCCGTTGGGATTTAGTAACTTCAGATGGCAAAGGGCTTGGGCCAATCCATGATTCTGGGCCAATCCCTAAAGCAGCTGAGTTAGTGACGGGCACATTGGCGCCTCTCCCCCTCCCTCCAGGTGACTTCTCCGCCCCCTTCAGATCCCACCCTGTTTTTCCTTCCCTCTATCCCCTGGTGAAGAAAGGACCCCATTGGAGGAGGCCCAGCCCATCTGTTTAAAATTCAGGGAAAGATGCCAAAGGCCTCCCCACTTGGGGCCTTGCTGCCTCTGATAAGGAGGACGGGGTGAATTCTGAAAATTAAACAAATCCTGGTGTCTTTGAAAGGTCACTCTGCTCTGAGGTTGGCCGTCCCACCCCAGACAGACTGCGGGGATGCCAGCCGGAAGGAGGGAGGGTCAGGAACACATGAGACCAAAGGAGAGGAGGCCCGAGAGGAGGCCCAGATGTGACTCCCACAGGTGAGAGGCCTGTGAGCCGAGGGAGGGGCCTCTCCTGAAGCTGGCCGTCCCCAGGCTCCTTTGCAGAACCCACAAAGTGCCAGAGTCTGGGGACAGTGTCCCTCCCTGGAAGAACCCACCTTCCGGGGCAAAGCCAGCGCTCTCCTCCCTGTTGACAGCAGATGGGAATGTGTGTCTGGGGCATAGAGTCCGTCCAGGGCTCTGCTGACCCTGCTTGGGGCTGCTCCTTCCCTCGGGAGCTGAGGGACACTAGCAACCAGTCACGTCTAGATGTGTACGCGCCCCGGAATGCACACAGCAGTAGGGCCATGGTATGTTTGCCAACAGCTTTGCCCCTTTGTGTGTGTGGCAGGCCATCTGGGCCACTGGGAACCCGATGAGCCCAGGAGGTAAGAGGACCCACCAGGAGTCTGAGAGAAGGATGCCAAGCTTTGAAAACATGCTCACGAAACGTGGCCTGGACCACTAAGCCACGTGTGGGCCTCCTCTCACTCCTTAAAGCGGCTGAGTTAGTGATGGATGCTCTGGTCAGATGTTGCATGTTGATAGTGTTGGATCCCGGCTGTGCCACTCACAGCTGGGGAGCTTCGAGCTCAACCTTGCCCCAAGCCTCTGCTCCTGATGGCTACCTGTTCCTGCTCCCCGTCTCACCCTTATGTCCCCATGAAGGGCCTCTGGAAATGGCCAGTGGAGTCAAGCCCCTCCCTTCCCCAGGTGTACAGAAGGGGTGGGTTGTTCGATTGGGTGGGGTGCCACCAAGTTCTGCGCCTCCTGGTTTTTCTTGTTGGCATAAAGGCTTCTCATGTGGCCAAGACGTGAGATGTGGACTTTGCATCCGAAAATGTACAGTCCAGCCAGGGAGGTGATGTCACCAGGGAGTCGGCCCCTCCTGGCATCATCTAACTTTGGTCTTTGTACTTGATAGAAAGGGGGGCAACTGGCAGCACTGACGCCCGCTGATTCTATGCGGAGGACTCACGGGCCCAAGTTGCCCTGGGTGGGAATCCCTGCTCGGCCACTATGACCTCAGATAGATGCTTCATTTCCCTAAACTCCCATGTAAAGGGGCCTGGTGGTAAGGGCCACCTCACTGGGTAGCTGTGAGGTATCGAGAAAGCAAATCCGGCAGGTCAACCTATTAGTCATTCTGTAATGTCCACCTGTGATAATCAACTTGGAGGCTCATGTTTTGACTTGGCTTTGGAGGTTTCCAGTGTGATTGGCTCCTCATGGGCTTTGTCAGGCTGCCAAGCACTGGTTTCTCAGCTGGGATGCAAACCTGCCATGTGAGCAGAGTTCCCCTGGGTTGCTTGAGGTCACTTTTGGGGGGCCTTGGGGTGCAATAGGAACTTTCACACTATGCTGCTTACATTTTTCACTGTGCCCTGAGTGAAAACGGTCCTTTGACTCTGAACACTTGTCAATAATTGACATAAGCTTGTAGATCTGGGGGGTCAGAATGCAGTGGTTGTTGGAAAGCGAGGATGACTATTGCAGATCAAGCCAACATAGGATGACTCCAGCCCTGGAAATGGACGCGTGGAGCTTCACGTGTCTTGTAGATCTTTAGTAACCAGAGGATGATTTTAAAGTTGTCAATCCTTTGGCATCTGACAATCAAACCTTTACCTGCAGATTAGAGGCTTAGGGGTCATAGGAAGGGGGTGGTAAGCCTGTCCCTTTTAGCTTCCTGGGTTGATTCATGGAGAAACAGAGGAGGCCTTGATCAAATCCCAGGTTTATATCTGAGGCACCATGGAAAAAACAGCTGTGTGAAGTCACAACCTGGTTCTAGATCTTGGCCCTGCTGAAGGACAGAAGAGGTTGAACACCTGAGGAACTTTCTGGAAGCAGGTTTATTGGTTGCAGCCCACCAGTCCAGAGTGTGGCTCATGCCTGAAACATTCTCTGGACAGAGATTCTGGAAATTCTCTGACCTTTATCCCCTGGAGGTAGGGGGGGAGGGACATTTACATAACAAGTTTCTCTGTTCCATTTCCTAGACCAGACACAGGTTTCGTAAGTCTTATGTTTTCTTGGTTTTAAAAAAAATCTTTTTGTACAACAAGTTTGCAGATGGTCCTCAATCCATGAGGATGAAATAATCCTATAAATGTCATTTCAAAATACCAACTCCTATCCAAACGGGAAACCCACCCATGTCACAACTGCAACACTACATTGCTCACCTTCTGAATGATCATGTCTCTACCCAGTCTAGTGTCCACTGCTGAGCATATTGCTGTCCACAATAGCCTCCTGTATGCACCTGCTCTCTCTCAGAGCAAAGGGAGGAGATTTGCTCCCCTCTGGAGTCGGGGCTGATCCTGGGCCTTGCTTGAATCAACAGGGTATGTGGGGGGGGGACAGTGATGTTCTGAGCCCTTAAGAGAACTTGGCAGCTACTGTTGTGCCTTCTAGAAACCCAGACACCATGTTGTAAGGAAGCCCAGGCCACTCTGAGGCAGAGACCCTGTGTCTGAATCACCAGCTAAAAAATAAGCAGGCAAAGGACTCTAGCTGACAATCTTCTGGGACACAACAACCACCCAGCAGAACCCCACCCAACGCCAAACCCCCACCCTATGAGAAACACTTGGTCGCTGTTGTCTTCGCCTGCTGTTCTGGGGCACCTTGTTGTGCAGTAATCATTCTACTCCTCTTGCAGGAGGTAAGCTCTGTCACATGAGGGTTTCGTCTGAATTGATGCCACCATGTCCCTGAGCCTAGCCTGGTCTACCTGGCCCTTGGTAATGGCTCAGAGATGGTGACAACCATTCACACAGGTGTGAGGGCCTCTCCACCAAAGTCACAGCCCCCCTATGGCTTGGAGATACCTGTGTTCTTGAATTTTGTCTGGAGTTATCTATTCCTGAATAATCGGGGGCTGCAACAGCGCTGTAGACCAGGTGACCTGGAACGTCCCCACACCTGACCAGGCTCAGCCCCCTTTCCAGAGGGTCTCCATCTCCCCCAAGCTCTGGCTACTGTTCTTGGGAGGTGCATGCTTATCCCCACCCTGCAGCAGGAACCCTTCAGCTTCTGCTTGGACAAGCAGCTATTCTAGCCACATCAGTCCCCTGTGAGGCTGGGCACCATGGAGGGTGTTTTGTGCTCCCCCTTCCCTACCACCCCCAGCCTCGCTCGCCAGCTCTGGCGGTGGGCAAGGAGCAAGATGCCCAGCCTCCTGCAGCAGTGGCCTCCCTTATCTCCCCATGTTGGAGCTCTGTTCCAACCCCTCCCCCAGGCTGAGCTGACAGGCTCCTAGTTCGCACTTTTCCCAAGCAGTGTCCACTTTGGGAAGGGTGGCGGGGCCCGAGAGCAGCCACTTCCTTTGACAAATGCCAGTGCTGACAGCTGAACACTGTTTTACAAACCCGGGCCCCCACGGAGCCCCCGGGGGTGCTGGGTAGATCAGGAAGGTGAGGCCATTCTCCAAGTATGGAAACCCGAGAGGGTGTGTGCTGGCGGACTCTGCCCAGAGGACAGTGCGTTCCAGGCCTGATGGCCATGGTGGGGTCACGCCTCCGTGGCCTGGGGTACCGCTCAGGAAGGCTAGCACACCTCTCGGAACTTTACTTTCCTCCTCTGTAAAGTAGAGGTAAGTATCTTGCTGTCTGTCTTGCTAATTCTCCTCAATGGATCAGCACGCTCTGTTCACAACAGCCCACGTTTTTCTGTAGGTCAGGCCATGAGTGTTGGTTAGCCAAGCCTCTGGAACAGGGTCTCACGAGGCTGGACTCAAGGTGCAAGCTGGGGGCTCATCAGAAGGTTCCACTATGCCAGGCGCAGTGACGCACGCCAGTAATCTCAGCAGCTCGGGAGGCTGAGGCAGGAGGATCGTAAGTTCAAAGCCAGCCTTAGCAAAAGCGAGGCCCTAGGCAACTCGGTGAGACCCTGTCTCTAAATAAAATACAAAATAGGGCTGGGGATGTGGTTGAGTGGTCGAGTGCCCCTGAGTTCAATTCCCAGTACCCTCTTTAAAAAAAAAAATTGTGCATAACTGCTCCAAGCTCCTGAGGTGACTGGCAGGATTGTCTCTCACGGGTATTAAACTGGGAACATTCAGTTTCTCACTGACTGCTGGGTGGAGGCTGCCCTTGGGTCCTTGACACATGAATGTCGCCAACATGACCAGCTTCATCAAAGCCATCAAGGGGGAGAGTCTGCTGGCAAATGGACGTCATTGTCGTCTGTAATGTAGTCGTACCCAATCTCTTGGTCATGTGCTGTTGGTGAGAAGTAAATCTCAGGTCCTACTCATACTCAACAAGGAAAGGACTTACAAGGACATGAGTGCCACCGGGGACCTTCTTGAAGCCTGTTCACCACACTCCTCGGCTCCTTCATTTGGCCTCCAAATTGAGTAAGTACATTGAGGGGGGGGGGATTGCTTCCTGCCAAGCCTGGGTTTTGTTTTAATTCTAACATCAGGGTCCCTGCAGGAATCGGGGCACACCTGTTTAGTTGATCAGAGCACAAAGTGCCAAGTGTTGGAGAGAAGTGCTCTCAGAGGTTTGGTTTATAAATGTGCTCAGTTACTCGGGAGGCTGAGGCTGGAGGACAGCGATTCAAGGCCAGCCTCAGCATCTTAGACCCTACCTCCAAAAAGTCAGTCAAGGCACAGGTAACCCTGCCATCTACTTGGTGCACAGTGATTCTGGGTCCTGGGTGTTCAACAAGAATGTCTTTATATTTGCAGTGGATGATTCTTTTTTTCTTTTCCTAAATTAAAGCCAAATTTTTATTTCAAAGCTTCCTTTTATGGATTCCCCAGTTCTTGTCAAAAAACAAACTGGGAGCAAGATAGTCCAAGTTCGTTCATTCAATGAACATTCTACCATCCTGTTATGGTGGGTACCGAGGTGCATGCTGGGGACACTTGGAGATGACAATCGCTGGTTCCTCTGGGTCTGAATCTGAACTTCAGCTGGCTCCCTTCCCACCACCTGGGCTCCTTTGGTCCTGTTCCTTTCTTCCCCAGCCTAAGCCCCCACCTCTTTTTCAATACAGTTTTGGGGGAAAAGGAAGAGTTTTCTGCAGTGGACCCTGGAAGCTCTCCTGCTCTCCCCTCGGAGCATGCTCCTCCCCCCACCCTGGGCAAGTCATCTGCCACCAACTCTCTAGGTGGAGCACGGACTGTCACTCCCCTACTTCAGCAGCTGAAGAGACGACAGGGGAAGCCAAGTAGTGTGTAAGCTGCCTCCTGCGAGGAACTCCATCAGCCGTGATGGGAGAACTTGGAATGGCATGGGAGGAGTGGCCACGGGAACCTCTGCCCCTCCGTTTTGCAGGACCAAGAGCTCTGGAGGAGGATGGCCGCCATGAGGGTCCTGCACCGGTGTGAACGTCCTGAGGCCACGGGACCATGTTTAACAGGATGGAAGAGTTGAGAACATGGGGTGAGCCCTGCATCAAGGACATCCTGTGGGGGCTGTCGGGCTTTGCCACCACCCATGGCATGCAGGTCCACGCGGGCTGAGCCCTTTGCTCCCTGCAGCTGTCCAGCGTGTCCGTCCATCCCTCCATCCCGGCTCTCATCCATCTTCCAGGACAGCAGAGCCTGCTCCTCTGACAGCTGTGCTGACACTGCCCCTCCTCGCCCACTTCTCCCAGCCCACAGACTCCTCTCGGAGCCAACTGCTGCCGCGCCCCCTCCCTCCACACCCCTCACTTCTGTCCTCCCTCGTCATCCTCCAACTGTGCAAGATGCACGAGTCGGAACAAAGCAAGTGCCCTGGTGGCAGGGAGGAGAGTGACCACAGGAGCTGTCAACCCCTGACTCTGGAGAGTCTAAGACGATGCTCCTCAAACCCAGACATGCCTGGGAGCCACTGGCCAGGGCCTGGCCAAACTGGGGAGTCCAACTCGGGAGGTCCAGGTGGGGCCTGGGATCCAGCTCCCGGGTGGTGCTGCCGGCTGGGGACCACACTGAGAAGCCACACCTGGGACACCACCCAGTTCCCCTTTGCCTGGTCCAAAGGAGGAATTTGGAGGACTCTGAGAAGGGCTTATCTAACAGAGGATCCTGAGTGGGAACTTCTGGGGCCTCTTGAGGGAAGATGGTCATGGCGGGTGGGGTCATCGTGGGTTTCACATCCTCATCCATCTTGGAGAAAGATGCATATCTTAATGGAGGTTGAGACTCTTTACAAAAGAAGCGCAAATAACTGGAGTCGGCTTCCCCTGACCCAGGGTTAGAGCTCAGTCTCCCCTTCTCTTGCTCCCTGCAACCTTAAAAAATGGGTGGTGGCAACCACTTTCTTCCTGTGAGGACAGGTGACTGAGAGTCATCGCCCCCCATCTTCCTGGTAACCTGTTGCCCCTGTCTCATGAGTAAACATCACGTCAACCCCAACAGAAGGGCCTCCTGCAAAATCCCTGACCAAGGGACATCACTAAGTACCATGTGGGGTGGTTGTGGTCTGGATCTGGCTTGGTTCCCCAGGGGAACTGTAGGAGGTAGAACCAGGCTAGAGGTCGTGGGCCTTGGGAGAATGCCTTGGGGGACTGTATCTTGTCCCTGCCCCTCTCTGCTTGCTGGCTGCCATGAGCTAAGCAGCTCTGCTCTACCTGCTCTGCCAGGATGATCTGCCTCACCACGAACCCGCAGCCATGAGCCAGTGGACTGTGGACAAAAACCTCAAACTGTGAGCCCAAACATTTTTCCTCTAAGCTTTTTTTCTCAGGTGTTTTGTCATAGCAATGAAAAGCTGACACAGGAGTCCTGGAAGAGACCTTACAGAAAGGACAGAACACAGGTGTAAAAAGTGGCGCGTCCAACTGAAGACTGCCGTTAATGGGAACGTACCGTGGTTGGTCATGGTTTTGGTGACAGTTCCGTGAAAGATGTTAACGTTAGGGGTGAGGGCTATTGAGGACTC